>NW_026732275.1:97500-182172 GCF_028476545.2 Physella acuta
CAACGGACAAATCAACTGCCAGCTGAAGTAGAGATTCTCCAGAAATAGATTGGCCATACACTCAGAAAGCCTATATCCAGCATAACAAGACAGGCCCTCACCTGGAATCCACAGGGCAGGAGGAGAGGCAGACCAAGAAAGACCTGGAAACGTGACCTGGAAGAAGACACCAAGAAGATTGGATACACCTGGGGACAGTTGGAGAGACTAGCCCAGGACAGAGACACCTGGAAAGCTCTTGTCAGCAGCCTATGTCCCAGGAGGGGCGACAGGCAAACCTACCCTAACCTAATTTTGGTACTAAAATCCAAACTGATGTCTAGATCACTCAATATTTATTATTTCCAAAATAAACCTTCGTTTTACAGTTTAACGTTTTAATTGACGTAAAGTGCAAAAAAAAATTAAACTAAATGTAATATCCTTTACAGACATTTTAATTTTATCTGAGAAATTATCTGTATATATAATTCTCTTCATGGGGACCATGCGAGACACCACGTAAATGCAGGCCGTTACTCCCCCAGCTCTCTAGGCATATAGCTACCACCCCCACCATTCTGGTGAGCTACGGTTCACCCCGAAAGTTTACAATCGTAGAGCTAGGTCGAATTAGTAAAGGCTATTAGGGGCAGATAATTTAGCTTTTAAACTATTTGAAACTAATGAGAGATAAGAAGTTCTGTTTGATCTTTTCATTGTCGTCCATAAACTGTTGTCACGGATGGCTGCTTTCACTGTGGGGGGGGGTGAATGGAAGAGAAGGTAGTGTCGAATTCACTAACTATGAAGTACTGAAAAGTAGAAAATAAAACAACTAAATAGCGGCGTATGATATGCCGCGGGTCAGCTTGTACTAATTATTTCCCTTGACTGAGATAAATGACTAAAAAAAAAAACATTAAAAAAATTACTTCCTTTTACTTTGTTTTCATGCTGGGAAAGTATTATAGAATTTTCATGCATTGATAAAGTGTAATGTAGTAGTTAAAACAAATGTATTTTTTACGAGCCGACCCGCGGAGTATCATACGCCGCTATTTAGTTGTTTTATTTTCTACTGTTCAGGAATTCATAATTTGTGAATTCGACAGTACCAACGCTGCCACTGAAAATATTTACTTTAACCCTTTAAGCCGCTTCAACATTAGGCATATATGTCCGAAAAGCCGGTTTTCCGGCCTGATGATCTGTCGTCATATTCCTAGCGGCCGGTATACCGTCTAATTAAATATAATTAGCGGAAGACTGACTAAAACTGCGCATATGTCTTTTTAGTGCGGAATTATGATTCTAAAAATAGATTTTAGGAAAAGGGAAAGTGAAAGACCAAAATATCAACAAAAAAGTAGAATGCTGCACTCAGGCAATACAACTACTTATTGATTCTGATGAAGAAGATAATGGCTTATGTTTTAACATAATATAAAGGGTGCATTTTTCTACATGATTCTTTTCTATTTAAAAATTTAAGTATTAAAAAATATGTCTATAGACTATCGACCAATTGCACTGGAAGAGCCAGAAAGTTTAGGGGAGATCACTCCTGATTTATTTAATATATGGTATTATTTCAGTATTATTAATATGTCAGTTGTAATAGCTAATGGCCTTCATCATAAAGAATGAGAATTTTAAGATTACATTGCCAGGAAAAAATACCCTTTAAAACAGAATGGCCATCTGACAAAAATTAACTCGGTGTCGTCAAAATGGCAACTTAATTTAAACATGTCATTTTTTTCTTCTTTTTTATGCCTGTCAGGCTTTGCTGTTAGCTGTCAAAGGTTACATTATGTAATAAATCTTAATTCATTTTCACTATCAAGGAATCAAACATTTGAAAAAATAAGCTTAGAAACTAAAACATTTAAAAACATTAATTGCAATATTCTGATTTGATAATGAGATATAATATGTACATAACAAAGTACAAAAGAAATTATAAAACAGTTACCCGGTTGGCATATTTTAAGGAATTGAGAGATTCATCAAAACTGGATGAAGAAGGACTCACACAACAAATCATCAATGTTTTGGCATTGCCACCAAGCGAGTCCTAGAATGAAAAAATTCAAAATGATACAAAGAGCTTTAAGAAACTGTTTTCTATGTTAATATTTTAAAAACTATATTTACCTTTAACAATCTGGTAATTTTAGATTCCCTATATGGTATATGAGAGGATTTTTTTTTCACATCCCCTAAAGCACTTATCACATTTCCCAGAGACAAAAGGCCAGAGTTAATGTAAATTGATTCTAGAAAAAAAAACAGAAGAATTGTTGAAATAAATTGTGTAGACATTACTAAGTGGGTTAGTATAGATTGAATAGCACTCAAACAGCTGATAAATGGGGAATCTGTAGGATATTTTTTTAAACAATTTTTGTGAATATTTCTAGGTTTTATTTACACAACCAATATTTTGGAAAAACGTCTTAGGGTTTTAAAATCAGAATTCAAAAAGACATCCGATGTGAAAGTACCTTTAAATCTGTCTCCAATATTTCCTGTTTTGTGTGCACGTTCTGATCCAGCTAAGTCAACAAAATGAAATTTCCCACTCATATAATGGTTGATGTCTGCAGAGAGATGAGTAGAAATAATGAATATTCTGTTAATTAAAATAAAAACAAGTGACAATTATACAATTACAGAATAATCACCTTCATTTTCCAGAACATCTAGCTCAGTTAGCTGCTTAAATTTAGTACTTTTCAGTGGATCTGTTTCATACCATTTTTGACCTAATAAATATTAGACATTTAGATACATATTAAGTGTAGTTTACAGCACACTTTTTAATTAACACTCATTAGGAAAGATTTTGTAATAAACAAAAGCCAACAATTTGTTTATCTTTAACAAGCATCTTTGTAAGATTTGTTACAATAGTAATCTTGGCCCAACTCCCAAATATATATATAAAAGAAAGTATGTGTGTCTGTGCTTTATGCATTACAACACCTTTCATCCGAAGATGGGGAGGTTTCTGCAGAGAAAAAAAATTTCGGGCTGAAAAGACTCAGTTCCTTGCTAAGCAAAACTCATGAGTTATAATAGATACCTGACTCACATCAGGAATATTTAAGTGCTGAGGATACAGAAACAGTTGAGCTGTCCTTCATGAGTAATGTTTATATATTTGCACCCAAGAAAAAATTTAAACTAACCAATGACTACTGTAAATACAGAGTGGGATCTGCTGGACTGTTCATTCATTTGTGTTGAGCCAGTGTGTCTTGCTGATGAGCCAGACTCCAGTAGAGACATTACTTCATCAAGGTTTTCACATTCCACTTCTCTTGCTCCAACGATTACTAGTTCATAGTGAATTTTAAGTGACAAATTCATTGATTATTAGGATTTAGTCTCTATTGAGTTTTAGTTTTAGCTAAAACTGTGTAATGTTAATTATGGAATTTCCCTAAACTAGTCATGCTAGTGCAATTTTTCTCAATTCAATTGGGGAAAAAATAATAAAAAAATAACACTTTTAAATATATTAAAATAGACAAAAAGGGTTATATTTTAATTCAGCACATTTGAAGTGAAGCAGAAGTAAAAAGTAGTGTTTTAAAATATTTATTTAAAAGATAATACATTACTAAAAAATAAAAATAATACTTAACATTCATTGAAGCTATAAAAATAATTTACTGAAAAAATACATACCTGTGTTCCCTTTACTATCTTCTCTAACATGTAAGTCTTTAGATGAGGTATCTAAAGACAATAAGTCCCTTAATTCTTCCATGTATATTTCAATGTAAGATACATTCACTGTGAATGTAATTTTCTCTGTTTTCTTTAAAAAAAAAATATTCATGCAAAACATTAGATAATTGAAAAATGATATTAAAAACTTGTATGAAAAGAACTATGAGTAAAGCATGCAAAAATCGTTGTCTAATAGATTTTTACTAATTGATTAGGATAAAACTGGAGGAAATGTAATTAAAAAATTATTACACAAAGCTGAAAACCCATTTAAAAAAAAACATTATACCTCCATAATCTTGAACATGTGAGTTAAGGCTCGAGGAATTATTCCATATTCTTCTTCTGTTAAAGTTGTTATATCCCCACCTCCAATAGTATATGTTTTTCCAGAACCCTAAACAACAGTGAAAGAAAATCAGATAGTTTTAAAATGTAAATATTACACTAACTGCCAGAAAACATTGGAAAGCATTATTCTGCAAACCTTTTTTTTGTAATTTTTGAGTTATGTGTTTTGCTCAATTCTAAATGTTTCACAAGAAAAATTTTGTGAAAATTTTAAAAATTATCAAAAAAGTGTCAACATTTAGGTAAATAAGAATGCCCAGTAGCTGAATTATTTTCATAAGAACTGTAAATTTAGGGTAGGGACAACAAACCATTAGTCAATACCTTTTTCAAATTTTAATTTACGACAAGTATTAGTAGCTTGATTAATTTGTTTAAGAGATATAAGATAGAGATAATTATTTCAATAAGCAATTACTATTATTGTTATAAACATGTAAACTAATAGACTTTATATTTGTAATAATGCCTTTATTTAGAAAGTTAACATTATGCTGTTCATCAAAACCTCACAAATTGACTTTTTCTTTTTTAATAACTGTTTATTTATGAATAGAGAAACTATTCTTTATACAATACTTTAATAATTATTACATGCAATAAATCAAAATAGTTCACACATAAAATATTAACTGACCCTTTTTAAAAACAATTGTTTTTAAATTTTTTTTATCTCAAACTTGCATTCATACAAATGACCTTAGGTTCATAAATGAGAGTGTATGTTATGAAAACTAACCGTTTGTCCATAGGCAAATACAGTAGCATTGTAGCCATCAAAAATGCTGTGAACTAGATTCTCAACACACATACCATACACTTCCTGTGTTTTGAAATATTTTAAAACATAAAAAAGTTTAAAATGTTTACATGTCTATATGACCTGTATAATGTGAAGTGTAACTAATAAATTAAAAAAATAATTATCCAGCTCAAAAACTTTACCTACCTGCTGACTACAATTAAACAAAACATGATCAAATGTAAATGATTTATCTGTGCCCACAACTACTTGATTAGGAGTGGAACCTATTCTAATACAAGCTTGTTCTCCACCTAGTCTCTCCTTGGGTAGTAAAGGGCGAACCTGCATAACAAGTTTTAAAAAAATCATTTTATCAATCTTAAAAGTTAACAGCTTTATTTTTTTAAACTTCTATTTTTTTTAAATTCTTCAATCAGCAAAGCTACAGCAGGATAACAATATATAATACTATATTGATCTTTTCAGGTTAATGAGCCAGTTACTGATATGAAAAAAATCTATTGTAAAATACATGACATTTTTTGCACAACATTTTACTTATCACAGTGGGGGAAAATTTCTATAATAAGAGGTCATCCCTTTATCATCTTTTCCTTTTGTGCCCAAGACACACGAGGTTGTCACAGAAAGCTCTTTTCCAAATTTGTCAGTTATTTTTCTATGCACCACCATGTTTTTTGCAATTTGTTGTTGTTTTTTAAAAGTAAAATAACCAATGCATGAAAACTTCAGAAAACAATGAAGAAAATGTATTTTCTTGGTATTTAGCTAAATAGAGCTTAAGATGCAGGCAGAGGTGTTTGGTGAAGATAGGCAGAGGAGTAGCACTTATGCACTCACAATACTGTTGATGACAAACTCTTTTATCTATATATATATATATTTCTCTTCATGGGGACCATACAAGACACCACGCAGCTTAGCTGTTGCTTTCTAGGCATAACGCTACCAACCCCCATCCCCACCTGTCAGGTGAGCTGTGGTTCACCCCGAATGTGAAATTTTACAATAGAAGTGACGGCTATTAGAGGCAGATAAATTATTTTTAAACAATTTGAAACTAAGGGGAGGTAATTATAATTTATGCTTGATCTTTTCATTGTTGTCTTTAAACTGCTTTAACGAGGGGGGGGGGGGGGGGGGGAGGGGGAGGATAATTGTCCTTAACAAGCTACTGATAGTGTTTTAAAGCAAAATATTTTCAGTCGCAGCATTGGTTGAGTTGAATTTTCAAAAAATATGAATTACTGAAAAGTAGAATCTATATATATAATTCTCTCTTCATTGGAACCATGCGAGACGCCAAGGCGTAAGTTCGACATACTTTATCACTACCACCCCAAGCAGTCTGGTGAGCTGTTTACAATTGTAGTGACGGCTATTAGGGGCAGAGAATTTAGTAGTTTTTAAAGGATTTGAAACTAAGGGGAGTTAATAACATGTTATGTATGCTCTTTTCATTGTCGGCTGTAAACTGTCGTCACAGACGGCTGCTTTTACTGTTATAAACCATGTATTTATCTTATCTGTTGCCTTCTTGCTAAGCATGTACATTGTCAGTTTTCTGCAATATAACTTAAAATTTCTGACATCCCACAGGAATTGTCAAAATGTCACTAATAAAGTCAATTTTATAATTAAAAATTGTTTTGAAAAAGGATGAACGGAGGGAAGTAAAAAGGGGTATTTTGTGTGTGATCTTTATATTTCATGTCAAACTCAAAATAAATGTTCACCAGTATGTTGCTTTACATCCATCAAACTGCCAAAGGTACAAGTGAATAAACAAGCTTGAAAGAGGTATAAACTTAATTTGGTTGAACTACTCAACAAGCTGGTTCCCAGAAAGATGCACAACGGAAATGAGCAATGAAAAAAAAGAGCAAAAAATGCACAACGTGTGCACACAGGGTTTATATTGCATGGGGTTTATTTCCAGGGGGTTTATATCGCGGGGGGTTTTGTCCAGGGGGTTTATATCGCGGGGGGTTTTTGTCCAGGGGGTTTATGTCGCGGGGGGTTTTTGTCCGGGGGGTTTATGTCGCGGGGGGTTTTTGTCCAGGGGTTTATGTCGGGGGGTTTATGTCCAGGGGGTTTTTGACCGGGAGCCGTCTGTGATGCAATTCTTAGGAGAAAAAAAGGTGTTTGTTCTGCTACAGTCACACACCTGCAAGACTCGTAATTTTGACCTAGGTAGAGTGCCGGATTGACTTATAAAGTTAACAAACTCTCCCTAGGTGCTCTTAATTTCTTAGTCGTCCCCCGTCCCATCTCTCCCCCCCCCCTTTAGAGAAAGAGAGAGAGAGAGATGGGTGGACTGATGGACGCACAGATAGACAGGCAACTTCAGCCAATGGCATCTATGTATGGATGATCGGAAAAATATTAGCAATTTATGTTTCTATGCATTTTAGAAAGAGCGGTGGCATTTGTTTGTTTTTTTTTTAATTAAAATATACAAGAATGAGATGAAATATATATATGGTTATTTTCTGCATTCATATTTTTCTTACTTAAGCATTTTTCTGTGTGTGCACTTTTCTGGGTGAGCACTTTTCTGTTTGCTCATTTTTCTCTTTGCTCATTTTTCTGTGTGCGCATCTTTCTGGTCACCACTTAAAACATTGTATAATATTATTTGCTAGCTATTTTTCTACACAGTACATACCCTTACTGCAACTTTAACATTGACTTCTTGCATAATTTTCACTGCAAATAAAAAAAAGGAATTATTAGAAATTCTTCTTATGACAACAGTTATTCTGTTAGGCTGTTGGCCATTTTGGAACACTATGCATAGGTAATGTAAAAATATTTTTTACTCAACTTACTGCTGACAGCTGACTACAAAATTGTAATGCGTACTAGCCATACTGCTCAGGTTTAAAAAAAATCATTTGAGAATTTGAATGATAAAGTAATAGCGATCAGCTGTTATTTCGAGTGCTTAAGTTTAAACCGTTATTTCATTAAAAAAATGATTATATTATATTCAAATACTTATTATTTGCAAGTAATTAAACTAAAGAGGCTCCCTTGATTTTAACTCAAAAATTATATTACATTATTATGTTGAAATTAATATGATTTTTTGTTGTTGCTAAAATAGTATAAAATCGATTGAAAAATTATTAAATTTAGAAAGTTACCCTCCCTTGTACATTAATGGAATGATGTAGTCTTTGTTTACTTTCTTCATAAAAAATTGCTGTTAATATAAGAAAATATAACAGATCTAGTCAGATCTACCGGCCCCCTGGGTTTTTTTTAGATAGGCAGAACATTTTTTTTGTTACACTGCAGGGATTTCTATGACCTCTTGGAGTGACATAAGGGGTCTTTTTAACTATACTTCTCTTGGGGGAGCTACCATCTCCTACCGAGCGCGTCCCCAGGTGGCAGATAGGGGAGAGGCCCTTAGATATGAGGGTTAGCTGTGAATACCAAATAAACAGCCGTGGACCAACTGGTTTGTGGTCATGGAGGATGAGGTGGGATATCCATTGGTTAGGATATCTAATAAAAAACATCTCATAAATCCAAGGAAATGACTTCAATGGCGAGCATGGGGCGCTATAACTCCAAACCCGGGCAGATGGGGCTCGTTAGCTGGGGACAGCAACCCATCTAGGAGAGACAACTCCAAAATCAAACAGCTACTGCCTTGTAGTTTGTTCTTGGGTGATCAAAGGCTATGGAAGCAAATCCAGAAAGAAAAGCAGGCTGAAGTCGGAGTCAACGGGCCATCTAGTATGGCGCATAACATGCTGGCACGCACTGCTTAATTTTATGATGGAGGAAAGAAATAGGACTAACAGAAGTGGCGTCCTGCCTGTGGAATCCCGCCGCGCAGGTAGGGGGCCGGGCTCTCCGCCTCGAAGGAGCCCACAAAAGCGAGCTGGTGGTTCCTCTATTCTTGCCTGGCCAGCCAGGGGCAAGGATCAGAAGGTAAATTCTACTGGCCAAAATAGTGAGAAAAACAACAAATTACTTGTTATCCTGCAGTGGAATGCAGAGGGAGTTCACAAAAAAAAGGAAGCCTTAAAAATATTCCTACATGAAAATAAAGTAGACGTTGCTTGTATTCAAGAAACTCACCTCAACAGCAATCTTCGCTTCTCTATTAGAGGATACACCTGCATAAGGCAGGACAGGGAAAACAGACCTAAAGGAGGTATCCTCATTCTCATAAAAAATGACATTCCAACAACAGATATCGTTATACCAAACTCAACAGCATCTGAGATAATGGGCACCAAACTCATACTTGCAGAAGGTAACCTAAATATCTTCAATTGCTACTGTCCACCTGATAAGGACCTGGAACTGGACCGCATCTCCCTGCCAAACAGCGAAGAGTGCCTGGTTGTGGGAGACATGAACAGCCACTCCCAGAGCTGGGGTTACCCTGACCTCAATGTTAAAGGAGAGGAAATTGAAGAATGGCAAGCAGAAAATAGGCTCATCCTTCTAAATAAACCTGATGACAAACCAACTTTTTACTCAAGGCCTTGGTTAACCACGTCTACCCCCGACCTAGCTTTTGCTACTAATGGCATATCCAAAAAATGCAAAAGAGAAGTTGCAGATCAACTAGCCACTAGCGACCACCGACCAATCCTGATCCAGATAGAAACATCAAACAGGCCAATTGAAGCCTACCCCTGCCCTAGATGGAACTACAAAAAAGCTAATTGGGAGCTCTTCTCTTCCCTCACAGACTCCTACACAAGACCAATCAACTGTAAAACCAAACAGGTGAACAAGTCATACACAGCCTTCTCAAAAGCAGTTCTGTTAGCAGCCAAAAAATCTATTCCAAGGGGAGCAAGGAAAAATTATATCCCAAACTGGACTCCAGACCTCCAGATACTCCATGACGAGACAATTGATGCTAGAAACATTGTTGAAGAAGATCCCACTGTAGAAAATAACATAAAATTAAAATCAGCAAACGCAGATTTTAGAAAAAAGTATCTAACTGCATTGAGGAAAAGCTGCCAAGAAAAAACAGAACACCTCAATGTAGATAGAGATGGTCATAAACTATGGAGTATTGCAAAAAGGCTAAACCAAGAAGAAAACAGAGCTACTCCCATAGTCATCGACATTGAAAACACGATCAAAACAGAAAAGGATGCAGCAAAAGAATTTATAACCCACTTCAGCAAAGTGGGACAAATAAATATCAGCCACCAAAGAGTAGAAGAGGTTAAAAATCAAACTGAAGTTAAAGAAAAACTACAGAAAGTCTCTCCCCCCTCCTCCACTGGAATGGTAGCTCGAATTAGCAAGAAGGAGCTCGGAGAAGCAATGAAGCTCCTCAAACTTAAGCAAGCTCCAGGCCCTGACAAAATCTCAAATGATATGCTCATGCACCTGGGCCCCAATGCTAAGAAAAAACTGCTCCAAATATTTAATGCAAGCTGGAAATCTGGGAAAATCCCAAATATTTGGAAAAAAGCAATCATGATACCTGTTCTAAAAATAGGAAAACCCAGGAACAAAGTCGATAGCTATCGCCCAATAAGTTTAACAAGCTGCGTTTGTAAACTGATGGAAAGAGTAGTAAACAACAGACTGACCTGGTTTCTAGAATCGAACAATCTACTAGCAGACGAACAGGCAGGCTTCAGGAAGTGCAGATCTACTGAAGACCAAATCACCTTCATTTCTCAGGAAATAGAAGATGGCTTTCAAGAAAAAAAACCAACCTCAATAGTGTGGGTCGACTTTGAAAAAGCCTTTGACAAGGTTTGGGAGCAAGGCTTAATTCTAAAGCTAATTAACCATCAAGTATCTCATAACATGCTAAACTGGATAAAAGGTTACCTAAGCAACCGAAAAGCATCAGTCTCCATGCAAGGAAAAAGAAGTCACACAGTAACTATAAAAAATGGAGTCCCTCAAGGAGGAGTCTTGTCTCCTACTCTCTTCCTCATGACTTAAATGAAAACATCCCAAGGAGAGTAAAAAGAAGCATGTTTGCAGACGACCTTTCACTAATCAGCACAGAGGAATATATTGGTACCTCAAAATTTTGTCTTCAAGAAACACTTGACAAGCTCGGCAAATGGACCAAAAACTGGGGCTTATCCATCAATACCAAGAAAACAACTTATTCAATCTTCACCTTATCAACTAAACATCAAAAAATGAAACTTACCCTAGAAAACCAAGAGCTAGAAAAAAATGACCACCCCAAATACCTAGGAGTCACTTTTGACACTCGACTTACCTGGAGAAAACAAATAGAAAACACACAAAGTAATGGGATCAAAAGACTTAATCTAATGAGGAAACTGGCAGGAACAGACTGGGGAGCAAATCACCACATCCTGAAAAAACCCTACACCAGCTATATGAGACCTACGTTAGAATATGGTGCTTCGGCTTGGGGCTCAGCAGCAAAAACAAATATTAGCAAAATTGACAAAGTTCAGAACATTGATTTGAGAATAATGACAGGAGCCATGAAAACAACACCCATAAAAGCTATGGAGGAAATAGCCGCTCTTAGCTCAATAGAAGAAAGAAGAGAATCAAAAATCCTCACTCAATACACAAAGCTAGAGGCACTGGAAAACCATAACCTAAAACAAAAACTCCAGAAACCCAGTCCATCAACCAGACTACAAAGAACAAGTTTCATCAAAGAAGCAAAGAATCTGAAAAAGAAATATGAAATCGAAAATATCATTCCTGAAGCAATAAAAACTCAAAACCTCTCCCCGCCTTGGATCTCCCACTGTCACTTAACCATTATTGACTCAATAGACACCATAGGAAAAAAATCTGACTATGATCTAGAAGAACTTAAGAAAATAACAAATAAACACATCAAGGATCAGTACCCCAGCAATACCTGGATTAGAGTTTTCACAGATGGCTCAGCTGAAGATGCCACAAAAAATGGCGGGGCTGGCATCCTTATTGAATGGCCAAGCGGAGAAAGCCTGGAGAAGGCAATAGCCACAGGCAGCCTGTCCGACAATTTTAGGGCAGAAAAAGAAGCTTTAAAACACGCAGCAAACCTCCTATCAGAACACCCTGAATCACCGAATAGTCAGATTGTATTTCTTACAGATGCCAAATCAGTCCTGCAATCCCTACAAAATCCGGAGTCCTATATTCAAACACTTATGACAGCACTAGAGAGGCTAAAAAATACCTGCAGCAGAACTGTGCTGCAGTGGATCCCGGGCCACTGCCAGATCCAGGGTAACGAGATCGCAGACCAGCTGGCAAAAATTGGGGGAAAGAAACCACAACCGGAAATTTCGCTACACCCAAAAGAAATAAAAAGAACAATAAAAATCAAACAAACGCAAATGTGGTCTGTCACACACCCTCACTACATTAAAGACGATGGCTATTACAATTTAACACGAAAACAACAATACATAATCTTTCGACTTAGAACAGGCCACAACAGACTAAATCAACACATGCACAAAAAACTGAAGGTTGGGTGTAGCGAAATGTGCCCTTGTGGCAAGGCCCCGGAAAACACGGAGCACGTACTCCAGGAATGTAATCTGTATAGCCAGGCAAGAGTCAGACACTGGCCCCAGCCCACCCCACTCAGGGAAAAATTATATGGGACACCTGACAAACTGGAGACCACAGTCCGGTTTGTCCACGAAGTTGGACTTGTTGTCTGAATCCACCATATTCAAAAATTAAGAACGAAGAAGAAGAAGAACTATACTTCTTATAAGGAGAATTTCACTTTGTCACTTAAAGTCTGGCCGACAGCCAGCCATTTATCAAGGAGCATACAAAAAACAAGCCTGATGTAGAGAGGTTAAGTACCTTATAATCTTTTTTAAAATTACACTGTTTTTCACATAAAATACAATGACTAAATAGTAAACTATAGTTAACTATTAACAACTAGCAGCACATACCTGGTGCTTACTGGGCTTGGGAAGTTTGAGAAAATACATATAACCTTAACCCATAGCAGAATCACAACCATAACCATAACTGTATCCTAATCTCAATCCCTATAAATATGTCTAATAATCGCAATAACTACCCACATCCCAATCCCTATTCTAGTCTTTATCTCTATCCCTATCTTAAACCTATCCATTTCCCTATCTCCTACCTGTACATGTAACTATACATATACATATACATATACATATACCTACGCCTACAACTATATCTAATCTTATACCAATACCTAACCCATTCCTGACATATCCTTAAGCTAACCCCACCTGTATCTATCTATAGGGGGTGATATCCTACTGCAGTCATTTGTTCAGGTTATGTACAGGGGGCAAATGACCATGGGAGTTAATAAGTAGGGTCAGGGAGTGGGAAATGACAGAGAGTAAGTAACAGTTTATGATCAATCTTGAGAGACATTTTTATTCCCCAGTCTCTTTCTGCTCGTCACACATCGTCCAAATTGACCTCATCACTTCCAAGAATCTGATGCCAATAATGGACTGCCCCTGGACTCCAACTCCCATTCAAATTATCAGTTGCTCTAACAGAACCCTAACTTAAAACATATTAACTATAAAAATTTAACATAAACTAAAAGTATAATTAATTTAAAACTTAGCCAATGTTTTGACCTACTTTAACAATTAATCCAACACAAATTTCAAATACACCAATCAATAAAATTGTGACAAATTACATTCCAAATTTTTAAAACTCAAATATCTTAACAGCAGTATGATAAATAAAAATTATTTTTTATCATTTTGAAATTTAACAACACCCAATAGTAATCTAAACATATCATCAAACCCTACTTTTAAACTTTCCTTAGCTCTACCATAACAATAAAAAAAAGACTAACTGTTACATATCATAACATTAACCCAATTGAATTAATCAGACTTATCAAAAAAAATGTAATTCTATCGATAGTGACCTCTTATTATATCTTCAACCCAGTATTTTTTTTTATTGCAGAATGATAATTAAATACTAAATAGTTAAATATAGACAGTCTATTAATAAAGCAAATCTTGCTCTCAAACATCGCTGTGTTAATTTCAGGGTAAACTGAAAATATAGCTTATGAAATTATCCTGTAATGTTTGTTTAGTTTTGTAAACATCAGTTACTGTAAACCATAGGTTGTGTTCTTCATATAAAAGTTTTAAAATTGTAAAAATAACTTTATCTAACATTTAGGCCTATCATTTACCGCATTCATTTCTTAATGTAAAATAATCTAATTAAAAAAAGAATTGTGACATAAAATATCGTCAAATTACTTATACCACAAAAATTTTCCCCACAAAACTTCAAAAGACAAAAGCCCTATATATTAATATCAACAAAATCATCCAACAATGAAGAATAGTGAAGATCGAATACGCAATTTTTTGTAAAAATCTATTTTCCTCCTTATATGATTGGGCCTATTTATAGCAAAATTTGGTAATGTATTGTATTAGGTACTTAAAATCGGCTGAAGTTGATATAAAGTTGATATGTGTTTGATTAAACATTTGTAATTATTCATCAATTTTACAGTCTTGTACCTTTTTTAAAACAATGTTATTAAAACTTCTCATCAGATTACAGCAAACTTGTTAACCAAGCAACCATCTTTTTTAAACCTTTGAGCCCTGACCCCCCCCCCCCCCCCCCCCTGCTCCCAAGCCCAAAACAGTTTTCACTTATCTGCTTCTAACTTTGCCTATAACTTTTGAACCGTTTGAACCAAATTTGTTATCCAGACTCAGGATCAAACAACAATGCAGCAAGATTCTGAAATTCTTTTTTTTTTTCACAATGTATGAACATAACAATGTATATAAAACGAACACATAATTATTGTTTTGATAGAACAGAAGAAAGAAATTTACATTTAGTAATTGTTTTGTTATTATTGATACCTGGCCATACTAGTTCATCGCCAGAAGTCCACTTTTGTGTGATAACTTTCAAAACAGTTATCACTGCCGGACCCGATGCAAAGAAAAACTTTGCACCAGTAAACAGTTTTTTTTTTGTTTTGGCAAGTCTTTGTCATTGGCATTAGGATTTGCTCTTTTTGCTCGCTTGTAATTTCCAAACAGACCACACATCTGTTGTTGCTTGTTGCTCCTGGTGGTCTCTCAGGTAAGTGCACTGGGATATTACCTTCATTGGTCAATCTTTCATCTGATGAAGTTCTCCTTCCAACTAATTCATGGCAGAGTTTGTCAATAAACATATGGAAAGATTTTTTCCAGGTGGATTCTGTGGTTTGTACACTTTTCAATTATGTAAGCATGGTAGGCACTCCACATAAAAAAACTTTACCATCAAACGCCATGGCCATTATAAAGGCACCTTGATTTTTGTAGCTTGGTCATTTGATCGTTTTTGTCAGTCCCTCCCATGTAAGCATTATATGCTTTTACTGCAGTTGGACATGATATTGGAATTCTTTTCCCTTCTTTTTTTGTGACAACGCAGCACAGTTACCTCTGTATCTTTGATATACTTTGTACATACAAAGTAAATTGGCTTCTTATCACCCCACACAATAGCTGTCGTTTGCAATTGAACAACATGTTATGAGTCCTACGATCCATTTTCTTTGTTACAAGTTCCTTTGGAAACTGTTTACTGTTTGTCACTGCTGTACCAAACAATCTTGTACCTTGTATATCAAATAAGCACTCAGCTAAATTGACAGATGTATAGAATCGATCGGTAAATATGCAGTGATTGCGTCCTTGAAATGATTCACATCTTATGAAATGCAAACAGTTTCACTTTTCCCAAAATCTATTTTTAGAATCATAATCCCGCACTAAAAAGATATATACGCAGTTTTATTCAGTCCGCCGCTAATTATATTTAATTAGACGTTATACCAGCCCCGAGGACCATGACACTAGATCGGGCAGGAAAACCAGCTTTTTGGACATATATGCCTGATCTTGAAGCTGGTTTTCCGGTTTGTCAGGCTCAAAGGGTTAGGATTAGTTTTTGGGAAATTATAGTTTGAAATTTAAGGGAAAGCACTCAAATTTACAGAAGGCCACTGTTTATATGTCAAATATTATATAGGCCTAAACTGAATGATAAACCAAAATCAATTAACTTTAAACAGCAGTGTTTGCAAGCCAGTTTTGCTATATAAACAGCTGCCATCTGTAAGTTAGAGTTGTTTCCCCTGAATCTCAAACTATAATTTTACCAACAAAAAAAAACTTAAACTTAGCTGGGGACAGCCACTCTTCTAGGAGAGACAACTCCTAAATTAAACTACTGCTGCCTTGTAGTTTGTTCTTGGTTGGACAAAGGCTATGGAAGCAAATCCAAAAAGAAAAGCAGGCTGAAATCGGAGTCAATGGCCTCAATGGCGCAAAACCAGTTGACACGTAACGCTTAATTGTGTTAAAGGCGTGGTCGAGTCGGCAAAAAAGCTCATGGTTGATAAATTCGAAAAAAAAAAAAGTTTCGAGTTCAAACGCACTGGCAGATAAATCTGGATCCCCTTCAACACTAATAATTAAGAACGAAGAAGAAGAAGAAGAATCAAAATTTAAGTTTTGTTTTTTTATTGAAGAGATATAGTCATGTCTAGATGATTCTCTGAAAATATTAATTGAGCTGCTTCCCTTTGGTTTTTTTTTTAAATATACTCTGGTGACAGCTTCTGGCGAATACATTTTAAAATAACGGAGATGCGGTTCTGGGCGGTAGTGAA
The DNA here is from genome assembly GCF_028476545.2 of Physella acuta. Lineage (NCBI taxonomy): Eukaryota > Metazoa > Mollusca > Gastropoda > Physidae > Physella > Physella acuta. Next base: position 114,024 of record NW_026732275.1, read on the forward strand.
ACTGGTGACTCCCCGTCAACCGTCTAAAAATAGCATCGTTTTAGCAAAAAATATTATCATGGCCAAGATTCCTTGACTATTTTTATTTTCTTCTGAGTGTTAATAAATGAAATTAAACGAACTTAATCAAAGTAAACATCAGGGGTCGGCGTGGTCGAGTCTGTAAAGCTCATGGTTGCTAAACCGAAAAGTCTCGAGTTCGAACCCTCGGGCAGATGAGGCTCGTTAGCTGGGGACAGCCACTCTTCTAGGAGAGACAACTCCAAAATTAAACAACTGCTGCCTTGCAGATTGTTCTTGGTTGGACAAAGGCTCTGGAGGAGAGGGTAGGAAATAGTATTATAATAGGCTTTACTAAGTTTACGCAGACTCATCAACGATAAAAAAAAGCCAGAAAAATACATTTTAGGTCCATCGGAAAGGAATTAAAAAGAAATTCGATGTATGCACGGTTTTCAAGGTTTACCTATAAAATTCAAGGGTTTTTGCTCATTTTTGGGGAAATTCAAGGGTTTTTCAAGGCCTTGAGATGTTTTTTTTAACAAAGTGTCTACTCAGAATAAGATTTTTCGGCAAAAGATAGTTCTGCGCATGTGCAGTGACCTATGGCTAGGGTTAGAATGAGGGTTAGGGGTAGGATTAGGGATAGGATTAGGGCTAGGGTTAGGGATAGGATTAGGGCTAGGGTTAGGATTAGGGATAGGGTTAAGGATAGGATTAGGGTTGGTATTAGGGTTCTGCGGTTGTAAACACACGCATGCGCAGTGCCATCGAAAACATCGCCGTTAAGTCGTAGTTTCTCTCCATTGCGCATGCGTATCTTATTCCCACTAGAATCGGCCTTTTTTTAATTCAAGGGTTTTTCAAGGATTTAAGGTCCGCTACGGACCCTGTCATAATGACTTTAACCAGAAAGTTAATAGATCTAGGCCTATAATCTATATGCTAATTTAACTTAGTTTACCATTGTCCTAGCTATATTTAATTAGTAATATTATTAATATTAGGCCTACTGTTAACTCACTGTTAGGGCCTACTGATAACTTTTTAAGGTAATCTATCGTTTTGGGTACGTAAAATCGCCCGCGGCTATTTATGTACGAAAACGTTACCTCATTGTCAAGGCTTTAATAGAAGTATATTGTCGTACTTTTGTGTCAAATATTATAGATAAATGAATAATAAACCTAAATCAATGGCTAAATATATGGATATAGGCCAGAAATTAACTTTAAACAGCAGTGTCTGAGAGCAAGATTTGCTATGTAAACAGCAGCCATTTGTAAAATAGAGTGGCTTCCCCCTGAATCTGGCGCTAAAAGCTTATAAAAATTAAACTTAGACAAGATGGCTGCTATAGTAAATGAGCATGGTTGCATCTGTTGGAAACATCGCTAGTCTTCATTTATTACGGGAAAGTTTTAATTCAATTGTTTAAAAACAGGTACATAAATGAATCAAGGAAACATTTTTGAATTTTTTAAAACATAAATCCTCCCCAAAATGTGAAATAATTATTAAAATTTAAGGAGTCACCTGTTTTTCACATTACAAATCGCGGGCGATTTTACGTACCCAAAACGATAGATTACCCTTTATATATTTTTTAATTGTCATCAAAATGCCTAATATAGAATCTGTCTAGATCTAGAATATAGATTTCTGGATACCTGTAGTTAACTGTAGACTTTAAAAAAGAATGATGTAGATCTAGATCTATAGTGGTAGATCTAGAATCTAGTCTAGTAAGTCTAGTAGGTCTAGATCTAGTTATTGTAGTTAATAACACTAGGTATGCCGGATGTTCTGGATCTGTCAACAATAATATGTGGTCTGTTTAAATAACGAAATATTTAATAGCTAGACAACGAGCAGAAGTACTTTTTAGAAGACAACATCCTCACTATACTTCAGCTTCCTACACACTTTATATTTATTTGCTATCTTGTTTTAGTTTATCACTATGATAATGATAAGAGAGCACATGATACTTCATTACACCTAGCTTAACCGCTCATAATACTTCAATCAAGTATCGGGATTTGACCCTTTACATCACATAAGATGCTAGGAAGTGTGTCATTCACTAATCGGTAAAGAAAGACACTTTGTCATTGTCAAGCTTGAAGAATCTGGTTTTTTTTTCTCATAGAACGGGTTACTTTATTTATGGCGTCCACAATTTATAATTTTTTAGACTCCCCTCCGTCCAGACACGTCTACTTTCCACGAACCTCTCCTCTTCCACCGCCCCCCCCCCCCCTCGAATAGGACCCCCCCACAAACACTTAGTTGACTTCTTAAAATTTATTAATATTGCAATAACATATATTGAGTTCGCATTTAATACTTTTGGTGATGTTTATTATTAAGCATAGAATCTAAATATTAAAAGTAGAATCTAGAGTTGTAGAGAGAGAAAAAATATAAAGTTTTAAACGTCAAAGTAATAAGTATTAATGTATTGTTTATTTCAATACTGTTCCTATTATCAAACAAAGACTCATGCAAAAAATTGACACTTTAAATGTGTGTAAAAAATTATATTCTCTCCTCTGATATGATACAGTGTCGCCCTTGCGAAATTAAAAATGATTTTTTTTACAGAACCCTTCCCTAGAGTTTTATAATGAACTCCCCAAAGTTTCATGCCTATCGGATAAACGGTGTCACTGCAATTCACTTTTATTATGTTTATATACTGTATATAGAGAAAAATCGCACCCTCCCGTGGCGCCGCTCTTGCGAAATTAAAAATGATTTTTTACAGAACCCTTCCCTAGAGTTTTATAATGAACACCCCCAAAGTTTCATGCCTATCGGATGAACGGTGTCACTGCAATTCACTTTTATTATTTTTATATACTGTATATAGAGAAAAATCGGACCCTCACGTGGCGCCGCCCTTGTGAAATTAAAAATTATTTTTTTACAGAACTCTTCCCTAGAGTGGTATAATGAACTCCCCAAAGTCTCATGGCTATCGGATGAACGATATCAAACCAAAATTGACTTTTTATTTTTATATACGGTATATAGAGAAAAAACAAATTGCGCCCTGCCGGGGCGCCACCCCTGCAAATTTGAAAAAAAAATTCCGCAGAAACCTCCCCAGGAATATTCACAACAATTTCCCAAAGTTTCACGGCAATGTGATGAGAGGTGTAGTAATGCATAAAAGAAACACAGACAGACACACAAACATACATTGCTTTTTATATATATAGATAGATAGACTAGCGTACCCGTCCCCGCGCGTTGCCGCGGGGATAGAAGAAGGGTTTTATCCATACGTTACCAATCCTAGACGCGTAACCTTGTTTTCTAAAAGTGAGTTATTTAAATGTAAACAATGCCTGCGCTTGGATCATAAACACCGGGACACGGGTTTACCTACACTACCGCGTGAAAACCTTATGTGTACATTAATCACTCACCGAAATAATCAGGTAGAACACATTTCGGTTACCACCCATGTGTCAGGGACGTAGAGGGGCGCTCTCAGGAGCACCCCCCCTCGATTACACTACCGCATAGGCGCCACTTACGGCGAATGTGAATTTTTTTTCTGATTAAACCTCGTCGGATATATTTTTAGCAACTTCCCTAAGTTTCATGGCGATCATGTGAACATCGTCACTACAATCCACTTTTATTATTTTTATATACCACATGTAGAGAAAAATCGCAAACTCTCGTGGCGCCGCCTTTGCTAAACCCTCCCCTAGAGTGTTCTAATGACCTCATCAAAGTCTCATGCCTATCGGATGAACGGTGTCAAACCAAAATCGACTTTTATTTCTATATACCGTACATAAAGAAAAACTGCTCCCTCCCGTGGCACCGCCCATGCGAAATTAAAAATAATTTTTTTACCCTTCCCTGGAGTGTTCTTATCAAGTCCCTTGAGTTTGATGGCTATCGGATGAACGTTGTGAGACCGCAATCGACTTTTATTTTTATATACAATATATATAGAGAAAACAAATCGCGCCCTGCCGGAGCCTCACCCCTGCGAATATGAAAATGTTTATAGGGCAGAAACCTCACCAGAAATATTCGCAACATCTGCCCAAAGTTTCATGGCGATCGTGTGAACGGTGTCACCGCAATTTACTTTTATTATTTTTATTTACCGCATATAGAGAAAAAACAAATCGCGCCCTGCCGGACGCCACGCTTGCAAATTTGAAAATGTTTTAGCGCAAAAATCTCACCAGTAATATTCTCTACATGTTCTTAAAGTTTCATGGCGATCGTGTGAACGGTGTCAGCGCAATTCACTAATTCACTTTTATTATTTTTATATACCGTATATAGAGAAAAATCGCACCCTCCTGTGGCGCCGCCCTTGCGAAATTAAATATGATTTTTTTTTTTACAGAACCCTTCCCCAGAGTGTCCTAATCATCACCCCAAAGTTTCATGCCTATCGGATGAACGGTGGCACTGCAATTCACTTTTATTATTTTTATATACTGTATATAGAGAAAAATCGCACCCTCCCATGGCCCCGCCCTTGCGAAATTAAAAATTATTTTTTTACAGAACTCTTCCCTAGAGGGTTATAACGGACTCCCCAAAGTTTTTTGCCTATCGGATGAACAGTGTGAAATCAAAATAGACTTTTATTTTTATATACCGTATATAGAGAAAAAACATTCGCGCCCTACCGGGGCGCCACCCCTGCGAATTTGAAATATTTTTTTTCGCAGAAACCTCCCCAGGAATATTCTCAACAACTTCCCGAAGTTTCACGGCAATGTGATAAGAGATGTGGTAATGCATAAAAGACACACAGACACACATACATTGCTTTTTATATATATAGATAGATAGACAGATAGATAGACAGATAGATAGACAGATAGATAGACAGATAGATAGACAGATAGATAGACAGATAGATAGACAGATAGATAGACAGACAGACAGACAGACAGACAGACAGACAGACAGACAGACAGACAGACAGACAGACAGACAGACAGACAGACAGACAGACAGACAGACAGACAGACAGACAGACAGACAGACAGACAGACAGACAGACAGACAGACAGACAGACAGACAGACAGACAGACAGACAGACAGACAGACAGACAGACAGACAGACAGACAGACAGACAGACAGACAGACAGACAGACAGACAGACAGACAGACAGACAGACAGACAGACAGACAGACAGACAGACAGACAGACAGACAGACAGACAGACAGACAGACAGACAGACAGACAGACAGACAGACAGACAGACAGACAGACAGACAGACAGACAGACAGACAGACAGACAGACAGACAGACAGACAGACAGACAGACAGACAGACAGACAGACAGACAGACAGACAGACAGACAGACAGACAGACAGACAGACAGACAGACAGACAGACAGACAGACAGACAGACAGACAGACAGACAGACAGATAGATAGATAGATAGATAGATATAAAGCAAAGTGGTCAAGAGCATCGGGCACTTCCCGGGGTGAACGGAAAAAAAGTCACAGGAAAAAAAACACAGAAAAAAAGTCACAGTTTTTGCTAGGAAAAAAAGTCACAGAAAAAAAGTCACAGTGGAAAAATTTTATCGGAAAAAAAAGTCACAGAAATAAAGTAACAGAAAAAAAGTCACAAAAATCTTTTTAGAAATATTTTTATTAATTTGTTAAGAATTGTAAATTTTGTATGTTTATTGTTGTGGGTTGTATTTTTTGATAGCATAAATTATTTATAGACGTTAAAAACATTATGATTTTACAACAATTGTAAGTAAAAATACTCTAAGATAATTAACACAATAATCTCAACTTTTGTTACGTATTTAGTTAAATACGCGGTAGAAAAGTTAAATATAAAAGAAATTTAGTCACATTTTGCCGTAGGCTATTCTCTGGTCGGCCTCTCCTCAGTAGGCATTGTCCGAACATATTTTGTGTTGTTGACGTTATGCGTCAATGACAGCCTTTGAACCTTGTCGGCTTTCTGTTTTGATCCTAAGTTTTGTTATGTAATGAGCGTGATAAATGTGGGCAGTAAAGGTGGTTGAACTAAACATAACTATTGTTGCCATGAGTTGAGGGCAGCAAGTCAGATGAACTTACCATTTAACGGTAATTTAATATTGGTATTTAAAAAAAAAAACACGATGAAAAACGTGGATTTTGGAGCATTCTATTAAATGCTACTAATCTTAAGTTTAAAATAATTACAATCTACATACTTCATAAAAAATATTTTTAGATGAATTATAAAAATTCCTATGCGTATACAGCCTACACACATAACATTACATTCAATTAATCCTAAGTTAATTTGCACTCTCTAAATATTTAATACATAAAAGTATTAACAAATATCATGCAAATATATATTTGTGACTTTTTTTTCCTGTGACTTTTTTTTCCTGTGACTTTTTTTCTGTTTTTTTTTCCCTGTGTTTTTTTTCCTGTGATTTTTTTTCCTACAATCCTTCCCGGCGCCGTAGGCGCGTCAAATCTGGCACGATGGTGCCTTGGGGCGATAGAACACGAGGGCCGGTGACGGTTCGCCGAAAAGTCTACGGAGAGGGGGTCAAAACTGAACTCGACTGACCGGCGCCTTATATGGGCTATATTACGAAAAAAAATTCCTCCGACGACCCCCCTTGAAATTTTGTGAGGTGGTAGGAGAACGCCTTGGGGTGTCACAAAAAACTCGGCATATCTGGGAAAACTTCGTAAAGGGGTCAAAACTGACCAGTTGTATTTCCCTATATAATCTTTGTATTTTATGGGAAAAACAGAGGGTAATTTCAAAACGGATTGTAGGGCACTTACCCTCTTTACCTCTGGCTAATTTTTGGCATGTTTATAGGTAAATGGCTTGGCCGTAGGGCAGACATGTCGGTTTCACTCAATGCTCTCGACGAGGGCTAAAAGGTGACCGCGAGTGAAATTCTCTTTATATGAGATCTATTACGAAAAAAATTTTCCTCCGACGACCCCCCTTAAAATTTTGTGAGGTGGTAGGAGAACGCCTTGGGGATTCACAAAAAACTCGCCATGTCCGGGAAAAATCTGGAAATGGGTCAAAACTGACCAGTCGTATTTCCCTATATAATCTTTGTATTTTATGGGAAAAACAGGGTAATTTCAACACAATTTTTAGGTTACTTAACCTCTGTGCATCACGCTAATAATTTGCATACACTTCTATAGATGACTTGGCCGTATGGAAAAACTGTTGGTCAGACTCAAAGCCCTCTACCAGGCTAAAAGATGACCGCGAGTGAAATTCTCCTTATATGAGATAAATATAAATAAATTGACGAACGATCCCCTTAATATTATTTGAGGTCGTAGACCGACCCTGGAGGGTAACAAAAAACTTTATTCCCGTCGGAAAAAGCCATTGTGGTCGTTAAATATGTTTATATATCGTATTTTCTTATATAAGCATAGTGACTGTTTAAAAAACAAGTTAATAAAAAGTCTAGTGACAATTTAAGCGCAATTTCCTTATGTTATCCATAACAATTTTAAATCGAGATAAATCATATATTCAGCAAATAAATAATGCAACACAAGTAGTTTTAATAATTCAAAACAAAATAGAAAAAATATTTATTAACGAGATTTTTAAAAATTTGCGGACGTGTAGGGGGTATTTAGTTGTCGCGCTCTCTATATTGCTATATAGTACTTTAGTGTATTATGCATAATGTAATTTTTTTTAAATTTTTGTGACCGAACGGAAGGATATTTTTAAAACTTTCCTCGGCAATATCGATTGGTAAATGTTTCAAGTCGCTAAGTGGTCTGGTTGCCGAGATATGGGCAAAAAACTGCATTTTTTTCGAGGTTTTTTGGCTTTTCCGGGAAATCCAGGAAGGAATTCCGGGAATTTTTTTGGCCCACAATCATCCTCGGAACTTGCTTAACATATTTGCTTTTGAAATTAGTCCTCGATATTGTTTCGTTGAGGAGGAGATACGACTTAAAGCTGCGGTAAAGCTGCGGACACACATCCAGAAATGACGAATTAATAATCGCAATTCCAGTATGGAAATTGCGGTAAAAAGTAAACAATGACATACGTCATTCGGTTCATTTTCAAGGGAGGTAGCCTTTTTAAATAATTATTTTTCAAATAATTGTATACAATTTAAACAGAAACAGAAAACGACAAAGTATAGCATTTGTTATAGAAAAAAATAAGTTGTTAATTAAGCTACGTATCATAATTAAATAAAAATTTAATTTTAAAAGTCAATGTAATATAAATTATGAGATATACTGTTCATGGAACCTCTGTAGTTCTAATTCCATTTTAGTTATAAATTGCGTACTTTCGAATATTTTCTTTGAAAGCGGTTGTTAAACAAAATACAACATCTTCTCTAAAATTAGCATTACTATTTAAATGTAAGCACTCCACGCCTCATCCATCACCAAATAATTAGTATTCAAATTATCAAATGTTTTTGAAAACCTAAGCGAAGCTAGGCATATATAGGCTATGTCAAAAAGCAATGTTTGTGTGTCGTTATGTCCCTTATGCGTTACTACACCTTTCATCTGATCGATATGAAACTTTAGGAAGTTGATAAGAACACTCCAGGGAAGGGTTCTTCAAAAAAAATAATTTATTTTTAATTTCACAAGGGCGGCGCCACGGGAGGGTGCTATTTTTCTTTATATACGGTATGTAAAAATAAAAGTCGAATGCGGTCTGACACCGTTCACACGAGTGCTATGAAACTTTAAAGAGTTGATGAGAATACTCCCGGGAAGGTTTCTGTTAGAAGAATAATTAAAATAAAATTCTACTGTAAGTGAAAATGAGTTGTCATTAAAAATGTATGAGAAAAATATGAAAAAGGTAATTTTTTTTATTTATTTGCTACAATGATTGCAACTAAATCGCTTTTCTCCAGTGTGCCTACCTACGCATACCCTGTATTCATAAATCTAAAAAAACTATACTATGCATAAATTATAATCATAGTAAAAAGTATGTTTCTTTCCTACATTTATTTTCATATCTGTTGTACCTGTCGTCTCCTTCTCACTTCTGACATCACGTGACGACCTATTTTTATCATCCGCTGTTGAACTGGCTGTTAGATTAGCCTCCCTCGACATTGTTTTCATCAACAACGAGGCTTCCCCTGCGAGCTCCATGGCACCTCTGCGGTAGTGTAATCGGGGGCTCCCGAGAGCGCCCCTCTACATCCCTGACACGTGGGCGATTACCTCATTATTTCAGTGAGTGATAAACGGACTCTGTAGGTTTTCATGCGGTAGTGTAGGTAAACCAGAGTCCAGATATTTAGAGTCCAAGCGCAGGCATTTTTTTTTTTACATTTAAATAACTCAGTTTTAGAAAAAAAAAAAGGTCACGCGTCTAAGAACATAGGATTGGTAAAGCATCCATGAAACCCTTCTTATATATTTCGGCAGACTTTCTTCTATCGTACGCTAGTATATCTATCTTCTATCTATCTATCTATATATATATATATATAAAGCAATATATGTGTGTGTGTGTGCCCTTTATGCATTACTACACCTCTCATCACATCGCCGTGAAACTTTGGGAAGTTGTTGAGAATATTCCTGGGGAGGTTTCTGCGAAAAAAAAAATTTCCAATTCGCAGGGGTGGCGCCCCGGTAGGGCGCGATTTGTTTGTCTCTATATACCGTATATAAAAATAATAAAAGTGAATTGCAGTGACACTGTTCACACGATCGCCATGAAACTTTAGGAAGTTGTTGAAAATATTCCTGGGGAGGTTTCTGCGAAAAATAATATTTCAAATTCGCAGGGGTGGCGCCCCGATAGGACGCGATTTGTTTTTTTTCTATTTACGGTATATAAAACTAAAAGTCGATTATGGTTTGGCATCGTTCATCCAATAGCCATGAGACTTTGGGGAGTTCATTATACTACTCTAGGGAAGAGTTCTGTAAAAAAATATTTTTTAATTTCGCAAGGGCGGCGCCACGGGAGGGTGCGATTTATCTCTATATACGGTATATAAAAATAATAAAAGTGAATTGCAGTGACACCGTTCATCCGATAGGCATGAAACTTTGGGGGTGTTCATTAGGACACTCTGGGGAAGGGTTCTGTAAAAAAAAAAATCATATTTAATTTTGCAAGGGCGGCGCCACAGAAGGGTGAGATTTTTCTCTATAATACGTATATAAAAATAATAACAGTGAATTGCGGTGACACCGTTCACACGATCGCCATGAAACTTTGGGAACATGTAGAGAATATTACTGGGGAGATTTCTGCGCTAAAAACATTTTCAAATTTGCAGGGGTGGCGCCCCGGCAGGGCGCGATTTGTTTTTTCTCTATATGCGGTATATAAAAATAATAAAAGTGAATTTGTGTGACACCGTTATCCGATCGCCATGAAACTTTGGGGAGTTCATTATAAAACTCTAGGAAAGGGTTCTGTAAAAAAAATCATTTTTAACGCCACGGGAGGGTGCGATTTTTCTCTATGTACGGTATATAAAAATAAAAGTCGATTTTGGTTCGACACCGTTCATCCGATAGCCATGAGACTTTGGGGATTTGATTAGAACACTACCTGGAAGGGTTCTGCAAAAAAAATTTAATTTCGCAAGGGCGGCGCCGCGGGAGTGTGCGATTTTTCTCTATGTACGGTATATTCAAATAAAGACGACTGCGGTTCGACACAGTTTATCCGAGTGCCATAAAACTTTAGGATAAGGTTTCTGGGGTGGGAGAAGGGCGGGAGCGGGTGGATGGTGGTGGGAGGGGGGATTTAATTTTGCATGGGAGGCCCCAAGGCAGGATGCCATTTGGCGCCCTGCTCTTTACCGTGAGCGCTATGGCGACTACGTTGGGTCTAAACAGCGTGATAGACAATGGATAGGATGTGGCGTTACAAACGCTAATTAAATTGAATCAGGCGTGTTCGCCGGCGCCCTGGTAGGGTGCGATTTAGCTGCAAACAAAAATTTCAGTTTCGGCCCCCCAAGGTTCACATGGGCCGCTGAGGGCCATGTAATACATTTTATTTTAATAATCAGAAAAACTAACCAAGGCTAGATTATTAACTGGGGTGTTTCTTTTTGTCCGTAAAAAATCCAAACAGTTTCGTCACTTTGCGAATGATGCAATTAGCATCTATTTTTAGACAATCAATCAGAAATTGAGATCGAGCATCTAATAATCGATAATTAGTAACGCTAACATATTGCATCATTCACACTGATGTTTAAAACACGTCAAATACTTTTTTACGTGCTAAAGAAAATAATGTTGTTCATTTGTGTCACTTTTGCGAATGACGCAATCTGCATTATTGTTAACAGGATGCTATTTGGAACGATGGCGCCTGTTAGTTTTTAAGGGGCCAGGGGCCGTACGTGGCGCCTATGCGGTAGTGTAATCGAGGGGGGGGGGGGGGGGAAAGTGTGCTCCTGAGAGCAACCCTCTACGTCCCTGACTCATGGGTGGTCACCGAAGTGTATTCTACCTGATTATTTCGGTGAGTGATTAATGTACACATAAGGTTTTCACGCGGTAATGTAGGTTTACATTTAAATAACTCACTTTTAGAAAACAAGGTTACGCCTCTAAGAATATAGGATTGGTAACGTATGGATGAAACCCTTCTTCTATTCCCGCGGCAACGCGCGGGGACGGGTACGCTAGTATATATATATATATATATATATATATATATATATATATATATATATATATATATATATATATATATATATATATATATATATATATATAAAGCAATGTATGTGTGTTTGTTTGTTTGTTTGTCTGTCTGTCTTTTATGCATTACTACAACTTTCATCCGATCACCATAAAACTTTGGGAAGTTGTTGAGAATACTCATGGGAAGGTTTCTGCGAAAACAAATTCAAATTTGCTAAAGACGGCGCCCCGTCAGGGTGCGATTCTTCTCTATTTATGGTACATATTTAAAAAATGAAAGTCGGATACGAATCGGCACCGTTCATCCGAAACTTTGGGGAGTTGATGAGAATAATCCCGAGAATGTTTCCGAGAATAATTAATCTTTTGATATGGACGACGAAAGAATGGTTTCATCAATGCGTTACCAATCCTATATTCAAGGACGTGTGAACTTTTTTTTTTCTAAAACTGAGTTTAAATTTAAATGTAAACAATGCCTGCGCTTGGACCATATTTATCGGGGCACGGGTTTACCTACCGCATGAAAGCCGTGAGTGTTCGTTAATAACTGACAATAATAGTGAGGTAGAACACAATTCGGTGACCGCCCAGTGTCAGGGACATAGAGGGGGGGGGGGGCTCTCGAGAACCCCCGGTTACACTACCGCAGGGGCGCCGACTACGGTCCCTGGCTGTTTAAAACTAACGTAAGCTCCTTGTTGCTCACAGTGACAAAAAAAAATAATAAACCGGGAGTGATCTCCCCTAAACTTTCTCGAATATTCTTATATAACTTGGAATATAGACATGATTTTTAATTACTTAAACTTTTAAAAATAGAATAGAATCTCATAGAAAAAAGAATTGCTCACCAAGCGAACGCCAAAACAAGATGTACATAACAGTGCGGAGTATTATTAGTACTTTATAAATTAACATGCGTTTTTTTTTAAGAAATCGGAAATAGCGTAAATTAGTACTTCCGGTCAACGGAAATTCCTCAAAATTTGACAGAAGGTCGAGAATTAGATCTTTTACTCATATGTGAAATTTCATTTATCTATCCTAAATAGTACTCAAATTATAGGCTTTTGAAAAATTCAAAGTAGAAAAAGTACCACTTCGGGTTATCGGAAATCACTCAAAAATTGATACGGATCTACGATTTTGATAAAATACTTATTTATGAAATTTCATTAACCTAGCTGTAACGGTACTCAAGTTATCGTGTTTACACACAGACAGACACACACAGACATACGGACAAGATTGCAAAATTATGTTTTTCCGTATCAGTGAGGTGTAAAACGTCGAGATTTGCAAAAATCTCGATTTTTTTTTTGCACGATTACAAGGCTTTCTCTATACTTCGTATATACGAGAAAGTAATAATCAGGACTTTTTCTTTAACACGTAGAAAACTAAATTATTTGACTAAGGGGGTCGTCTATAAATGACGTTACGCTCGTAGGGGGGAGTGGGGTCCGTAATTTTGTGACGGTGTGTAATGAGGGGGGAGGGCGGGGGGCTCAGATGGTGTGACATCACTTTTTTGTATTATAAAAAAAGCAATGTTAGAAAACGAGTTTTAGGCGTTATTTCGCGTTTTAGAAAACGGTTTTAATGTATTGTAATAGGAATTGATTAAAATACTCTATGTTGACAGAGTTCTGAAAACATTCTGGAATAATATGATGTTTTAAGAAAAAATCAACAGCCAATTTTGAGGGGGGTTGTAGGCTGAGGTGTGACATCATTTTAGGGGGGGGGGGGTCTGGCTTTTTGTGAGAACGTGTGACAGAGGGGAGGGGAGGGGAGGAGGTAAAAATGGTCCAAAAAAGCGTGACGTCATTTATTGATGACCCCCCTAATCAGTGTTTTTTCCAGACTTTTTTCTCCGGGGGAGAGGGGGCACTTGAAATCTTCGGGGGGGGGGGGAGGAGGGCGGTAGACTTTCTTCGGGGGGGGGGGGGGCGGACACTGTTAAAAGTATATATTTTCTATATAAATTATATAAATTTCATTTCGTTCGGGGGGAAGGGGGCGGTAGCATTTTTTCGGGGGGGGGGGGGGGGGGGGGGGGGGGGTTCGTGCACGCTACGTGGCGCCGGCGGTTTCGCCTGTTGAAGTTTGAACGCTGAATATAGTAGTACCACACAATTAACAGATGTCAAGTGCTAACATAGACGCTATGGAGCTCTGGGCGGCGAATAGTGTATTGACAAAAATCTTACCTGGGCGCCGCCCATATCAAAAGTTTAATTATTTTGTTCACAGAAACATTCCCGGGAGTATCCTCATCAACTCCCCAAAGTTTCGGATGAACGGTGTCCGAACCGTATCCGACTTTAATTTTTAAATATACCGTATATATAGTAGAATCGCACCCTCCCGGGACGCCGCCCTTGCGAAATAAAAAAAAAAAGATTTTTTTTTGCAGAAACCTCCCCTGGTGTGTTCTAATCATGACAATCGGATGAACGGTGTCAAACCGCAATTGACTTATATTTGTATATACCGTATATAGAGAAATAACAAATCGCGCCATACCGTGGCGCCACCCCCTGCGAATTTTAATTTTTTTCCCCGCAGAAACCTCCCATATGAGTATTCTCAACAACTTCCCCAAAGTTTTGATGCTGATATGATGAAAGATGTGGTAATAGTAATGTATAAAAGAAACAGACACACACACATACATACATTACTACAGTGGCGTAGCGAGGTCGGGTGTCACCCGGTGCGGCACTTAATGGTGTCACCCCCCTCCCCCCAGAGGCGTAGCGACCCTACCCGGAGACAAACTTTCAAATTTTCGATTTGCGACCCCCCACCCCCCCCCTCAAACATTCGATTTCACCCCCCCCCCCCCTCAAGTTTTTCTCTATATATTTTGCTATTTTTTTGCCTTGGTGTCACCCCCTAAATGGTGTCACCCGGTGGCGGCCCCGCACCCCCCGACCCTACCTCGCTACGCCCCTGCATTACTATATATATATAGATAATTAAGGTCTGAAATAGTTTAATATAGAAACTAATCAATTCTATATCTAGCGCTAGAAGCTCTTTACCTCGTCTGGGTATACTAAATAAAATCAAATTATTATAATTTAATATATTCCATTACAAAATACACAACATTTAATGATCAAACTGATTAAAGGCGAGAATTGTTTACAAAGTTTAGCTGACGAAAAGAGTCGTCAAGCAAGCCAACCAGAGTTTCTTCAGGCATCTCTTCGGACGAGATGGATTTTATATAGTAAACATACACTTTTACAAGTGTCCGCCCCCCCCCCCCCCCGAAAAATGTTGACCGCCCCCCCCCCCCTCCCCGAAAATTCGAAGTCTGGAAGAAACACTAAAGCCAACCAGTTCTGTTGCTCGTTTTATTTCTGTTTATGTTTTCCATTATTTATTTTCCTCTCTTATGTTTTTTTTAACTAATACATTTTTAAAAAATCTGTTATTTTGTAACATGCACCTTTAAATAGTAATTGAAAAACAAAATGTTTTTTGTCGAAAGGCATCAATTAGCGCATCCACCTAGAAATAACATTCAGGGGCCTAACTAGCAATTAATTCAATTGGAAAAACCATTTGTCAATTTTGCTGTTAAGTAAGAGACTTTTTAACTCTAATTAATCATTTATTTAACTCTAATGATTGTTATTTTTGCCATGGTGTCACCCCCCCCCCCCCTTAATGGTGTAATCTCGCGGTGAACGGAAAAAAGTGACAGATAAAAAGTCATAGAAAAAAGTCACAAAAAATCTTTTCAGAACTCTTTTCATTTATTTGTTAAAAATTATCAAATTTCGTATGTTTATTGTGGGTTGTATTTTTTATAGCATATATTATTTATAGACGTTAAAAGCATTATGGTTTATTACAATTGTAAGTAAAAATACTAATTTACACAACAAGCTCAACTTTTGTTATGTACTTAGTTAAATATGGGGTAGAAAAGTTAATTATAAAAGAAATTTAGGCACATCATTGTGTTTTGCATATGTTTTGCCGTAGGCTATTCAATGTCAGCCTTTGAACCTTGCCGGCTTTCTGTTTTGATTCCAAGTTTTGTTATGTAATGAGCGTGATAAATGTGGGCAGTAAAGGTGGTTGAACTAATCATAACTATTGTTGCGATGAGTTGAGACCAGCAAGTCAGATGAACTTACCATTTCAAGGTAATTTAATGTTAGACACGATGAAAACCGAGGACGTTGGAACATTCTATTAAATGTTATTAATATTATGTTTAAAAAAATTTCAATCTACATACTTCGTACTAAATATTTTTAGATGAATTATAAAAATTACCATTCGTATACAACTTACACACATTACATTACATTAATCCAAAATTAAGAATATATAATTCATAAAAGTATTAACAAATTCCATGCAAATATATATTTGAGACTTTTCTCCTGTGACTTTTTTTCTTTTTTTTTCTGCGACTTTTTTTCTGTGACTTTTTTCCTACAATCCCCCTCACGACGCATCTTTTCTCAACCTTCCCAAAATTTCATGGCGTTTGGATGAAATGTGTTGTAATGCATAAAAAAAACACATACATTGCTCTATATACGTTAAATGATTTATAAAATGTCCACATTTAAGGTTCCATCAGAGGTTTTCCATCACGCGAGCAAGCCCCTAATGACTCCAAATATAGTCAAACACACCAAACTGACGCAGACTTTTATGAGGTTTTCAGCAAAACATTACCAATCTCCGCGTGCCATGTTTTCAAGAAGTTAATTAAATGTGAAAAATGTCGGCACATCATTTATTCCAACTACCAATTTACGCTGTCCAAGTTGTCAGGGCCGTCGCTGGATTCTTGTGAGCCACCTGTTTCATTACTGCAACCCCTGGTTAGATTTAGTCATCGAATGTAGTAGCCAGATTTATCCCTAATGTAATGTGTACTTTTAAACGATTGTTGAGGCCAAACTGCTCATATGTGGTACTATCCGGGCGACAATTATAAATAACTATTTTTGGTATATATTTTTCAATTAATGTTTGTGTAGTGGATTTTAATGTTTGCGGAAGTATGGAATAGAGTCCTTGCATATGACTTCACTGATCGTTCAGGATGTAATCATCCGCCATTGCGGTGTACAGGTCCACATTCAAAATGGCGATCTGTGCTGCGAAAGGTTGTGATGCTCAAAGTGGCTGATCTAAAGGAATTCCTTTATTTTGACTGACAAGGGTTCAATTAAACCTAATGATAGAGATCGGCAGTCATTTTTTTAACCAAAATTTAATTTATCGAAGCGGTGTGAGTGAAGCAGTGACATTTAGATCTAGAATCTAGCTCTAAATCTAATTATGTTGTAAAAGAATTTAGATCAAGATTTAAGGTGAATCTACTTATTTAATTAAATTTAATTACAAAATTACCATATCAGATTAAAATTACAATATAATAAATTTATAAAATAGGCCTTAATAAAAATAGATTGTCTCTAATATTTAGAATCTAGCTCTTGATTCTAATCATTTTATTTAGCAAACAAAATTACATAAAAATGCTATCTCTGGCTGGCTGAGGTATAAGAGCAGCAGTCCATGTTACCTACAAGGAGATGAAGTTTTATGGTGGGTTAGATATAGGTCGGGATTGGGTATCATTTAGGTAAGATATTATGAGGGGGAGCATGGAAATGTGTCTGATCACTTCCCGGCTGGACGAGGAGGGTCATAGATTACGTAACATGCTACCCAGATTGGCTGAGATCGAAGAACAACAATGCTTGTTACATCAGAAGTAGATAAACAGTTTTAATGGGGCTTTTGTAGGGTTAAGTGGTCTCACGTTTTTTTTTTACTGCTACTAAATCTTGTACTTCACTAGATAATCTAGAATTTATACTAACTAGATCTAGATTTAAATAATCTATATATTACTGCATTCAATTCCTAAAAGTTTTGTACATATTGTTTCGCAGGTGCGAAGCTCTTGTGTGAGCAGTTTTTCATTAAACAAGCTGGTAATATCAATCTTTCAGCTAAGGGTAGTTAGTTGCACACATTTTTTAAAATAATTAAAATAACAAAATAACGACGGGGTTGTATTAAGGGGACTAAATGTTGCAAAATTATACCAAATTTATTTTTATAGTATAAACGGTTCTCTAGATATGACGGTTTCGGTGTAAAAATTGCGGGGACAACTAAGCCTATGGAAAATGAAAGCAAAAAGTGGTCACGTCGAGAGCGTAGAAAAAAAGGCGAAAGAGAAATAACTGCGTGGGCGCACAATTATAAAATTTTTATATAAGTATTTTAAAATGCATTTTTAAAAAAATGAGTATCACAAGATGTTAATAAATTATTTAATTTAAAAGTGTTTTATTAAAAACTAGCGTACCCATCCCGCGCGTTGCTGCGGTCTTAAAGTTTAAAAAAAAATTAAAGAAACACATTGTGAAAGTTATGGTGCCATTAAATTTACATTTTTATTGAAAATGAAAATTATCAAACAAGTATTATTACATTCAATTTAATTTTCAAAAACGTATAAATCAATTTTATATGAAAAAACGGTATCACATTTAATGTACATTTTTACTATAACATATTTACCATTCTAATATGTAAATATGATTAACATTCACTTAACATATTAATTGAAGCGTATATATCATTTTAATATAAACATCTGAACATTCAGTGTACTTTATTGAAACATATTTTCCACTTTTATATACAAATATGATTAACATTCATTTAACATATTAATTTTTGGTAATGCTGAAGCCATTTGATTCAATCTGTTTATTCGAGTGCCTGTTGATATACAATGTTTTTTGTTTTGTCTTCTGGCACGTATACGTATAAATTGAAGATTTTCCCACACGTGAGCAAGCAACATATAATTGCCCATGTGAAAAACATGGCTTCTGCAAGTTTAAACCACATACTTGCAGGGATTGGCCTTGCGCTTTATTTATAGTCATGGCAAAAGCCAGACGTACTGGAAATTGTAAGCGTTTAAAATCAAACGGCATGTCTGTTGGTATCATTGGAATACGTGGCAACAACACATGTTCACTCTTGAATTTTCCAGTCAAAATAGTTGCTTCAATGATATTGTGCATCATTTTTTTGACTGCAAGTCTTGTACCGTTGCACAGTCGTGGTGGATTTATATTTCTAAGGAGAATAATAGGCGCACCAAGTTTAAGATTTAATATATGCGGTGGCATACCTGGCAAATCCAATGAATTTAAGAATTCTGTCGGATAACTGACAACTTCGTCTTGATTTATCACAGTGTCAATTGACTTGTACGTTGTCTCCTGGTATTCTCTTTTGAATGGTGAAATTCATGTCGTTGACATCGCTGTTTGTAGCAGCTAATATGGCACGTTCACTAAGCCACTGATGGTTTTCAAACTTCTGTGAGATATTTGTGAAAACCTTTTCAATTAAGTCGTCTTGACTTGATGTCATGTTGCAAAAGTTTTCTGGCAAGGCGATATATTGTGACGATCATTCAACTGCCATCTTCCCATTCCCAATATCCAGCAATTGTTTTGCGAAACGTTCGGCGGATGCATCATTTTGAAGTTGAACACGCCTGTTGGTTTTCAATGTTAATTTCTTTACATGTCTCCATAGAACAGATTATTTGAGACATGCATTAAGCTCATCAGCCGGTGTTGAACGTGGTATAACAGGCAGAGTTTGTCTAAAATCACCCGACAATAAAATGAGTGCTCCGCCAAAGGGCTGCCCATTTTCCCTCAAAGTGTGCGATCAAGAGCTTCCAATGCTTTTTTGTACGCCATAGTGCATTCGTCCCAGATGATCAACTCACATGTTTGGAGAACCTTGCCCATTCCAGAATTTTTGGTGATATTGCATGTTGGCGTCTCGATGGAATGCAAATTCAACGGTAATTTTAGGGCTGAATGTGCTGTTCGACCATCATCTAAAAGTGTTGCTGCAATTCCAGATTATGCAATTGCCAGGGCAATTTTATTTCTTGATCTTATCGTTGCCAAAATGATTGAAATAAGAAAAGTTTTGCCTGTGCCTCCAGGTGCATCTATAAAGTACAATCCTCCGCTTTGATTTGTAACTGCTTGCATGATTGTGTCATATACAATAAGTTGTTCTGGAACCAATTTGCAGTTAAAGTAGTTTGCGGTGGTGACAATGCTTTAGTTTGTATGTATTCCATTGTAAAGCAAACACTTTGTCCATCTTTAACATGCACAGCCAAGTGAACAACAGGTGGATGGCGTTCATGAATGGGAAATGAGAAAATTCGCCAAACAGCTTCATTGCTACTAATGTAGCGTCCCAATTGATATCGTTCAATTTCATCGATTGGTGCAGACGGATTTCCCACTCCAAAAACGGCCATATCACTTCCTTTGTTTACATATTTACAAATACACTTGATAGATTTCACTGAATTGCAATACTCTACATTGATGTGAGCTTTGAACGTCTTTGATAGTAACGGTGAATATGGAACAATCCAACGATTATCAATATCAATGTCATTGTTGTGCAATTTTAGAACGATGACGTTGCCACCATCCTTAGTTGCTCGTCGACGGTATTTTGGATATCCATCATTTCCGGTGATAGTCTCGGCGTGTAAGTCTCTTGGATATCGTTTTGTGCACTTACCATCCTTCATGCACGGAGAAGTGTTGTTGATCGCGCCACATGGACCATCGATCATGTTGCTTGAAACAACTTCAAACAAACCGGGATCGATGTTGATATCGGGAATCTCTGCTGATATTATTTCGTCAATTTTGTCGGGTGTAATGTTACACAACCAAACCAAAATATGAGAATGAGGCAAGCCTCTTTTCTGCCATTCAATTGAATACATCCAGCAGCGTGTCTCCCCAAAAACATGATGCTTCACGATGAAATCCATCAAAGATTTTAATTTTTGTTTGAAGACACGTGCGATGATGTCATGACGATCCGCAGGTGACTGTCCAGGTAAAAGAAGTTCTTTGATTTCATCCCATTTGCGATATCACGTAAACGTGATGAATAGATCGGGACGGCCGTAGTTGCGAACATAGGTCATCGCATCCTGCGCGTAGTCGTGTAAGTGCCGAGGGCTTCCTGTGAATGTAGCTGACAAAATGACCATTTTCCCAATATCATTGGGATTGGCATCGGTATTAATTGCGTCACGCAAATTGATGTACTCTTCTGAGCGCAGTTTGGCTTGATTCAGTCGAATAAACAGAAGTCGTTCGCTCTCAATTTTAGCGTACATGTCGACAATGTACTGATGGAACAGTTGCCGACATTTTAAAATGTGATTCTCTTGATTTTCACGAATCATCAGTCGATAAGCATAGTACTTCATAGCACTAACTTTTTTATTTATCTCCTCATTTGTTTCTGGATTTATCATTTTGATATTGAAATGATACCCATCTTCTCCTTGCCAAAATATTATGGGGTATTGTAAAGCATCATAAGACCGATGCTTTTCACAGACTCGCTGAACATTACTATTTCTGCGATGAAGAATAATATCACGCGAGTTGAACTCTTCGCCGGCTATGACAATCGCGACTTCATTTAAAGCTGGTGCATTAATATTGTCTTTCATGCTGGCCGACTGGTGTTTTGTCAGCTCTAACTACAACAGCATATTCATCAGCTGGCATTCGGTCAAGCGCCGTTCTGAATAGCCGAACCAGTTCATTGTGTTGATCAAACATAACTTGAAGAGCAGCTATTATATCTTGGTTAGTACTGGTATTGAATAGACATCGCTTTTTAACTTGCTCAGCAGGGCTTCCCATGAAGTAAATTTGGAGAAATTTGTGATCTGCATCTGCCAGTGGTAAAAGTGATCCAACCCGATGATATATTTGGCCTTGAATTTTGAAGGTTGGCATGTAATTGTCACGAATGATTGCTGATGCACCGAATGACGTCATCTGGAAAGATGAATTGTACCTACGTATGTTTTCCAAGAAATGTTTTGACTGGCTTGTTTCACCTGATACCAAAGTTGATAACGGTTTGGGTGGTAAATGCAGTTCTGGTAATTTCACTTTTCCACTTGCGCAGCACATTCCAGGCGTTTCATTCTTAAATTTCAACGCATGGCAAAATTTGCACACATTGTCCATTTTTCCGATAGCGACACCTCGATGAAGACTGTAAACATAATCAGGATCATAACTGAATGCAGAGAGGTTCAGATCTGCATGCAATGTCCGTCTGGTTTGAAAATTACGTTCTCGATTGGTTCCCAGTCTTTCTCTCCGTTGATCTCCTGTTTCATTTGAGCGGGCTTGAGCAGTGCCTACCCGATTGGATTCTAATCTTGATTCACGTTGCTCTTCTGTTTCAGAAGCTCGCATTGCCCTTTTTTTTTCTTGTTTCTGATGTAGATCGACCAATAGATTTTCGTTTGGGAGGCATACCTGTAGCAAAATTAATAAATGGAAAAATTCACTATCCATATTAAAAAAAAATGCTTATTAAAATTAATCGTGTAAGTGTATTTAACACCATCCGGAAGTATACGGCGATTTGATGCATCGTGTACTACTAAGGCATAAAGGACAAATACACCGACAGACACATTAGATAAAGGATTTTTACTTTCTAGATTTACAAACGAAACAGCATAAAAATATTCGTGTGGCGAGTTAAAAAAATTATGGCATTCAAGAAGGTGTTTTTATTATTAAGGTCCCCCCCCCCCCCCCCCCCCCCGCGCGAAATTTTTTTTAACCGTGTATCTCGCTTTTGTCATTTGCATGTAATATATTTAATATGTTCTTGCGTGTGACGTCTAAACTATAATGTGACTCCAATCTCGCGTGAACACCGCCTTGTCTTATGTAGCCTACTTCTTGGTTATATTAAATTAACATTTTTTAATAGACTTAGACTTAGTCCTCTTTGCTCCTTTTGGAGCATAGGGCCTCCACCATTTCCTTCCATTTCTTCCTATCCTCGGCTATTAATTTTGACATCTCCCAAGACATCCCTATTGGCTTCAGTTCTTCAAGAAGACTCCGCCTCCAGGTCTCCATAGGGGTTCCACTCAAGCGCTTGGCGTGTAACATTTGTGTGAGCCTTTCGCAGTGTGTGACCCACCCAGCGCCACTTCCTCCTTATTCCTCCATAGTTCCAAGTTCGGCACTTTGTCCTGCCATCTCAGTTTCAGTATCTGTCTAAGGCATCTATTCATGAAGGTCTGTATCTTTGCTGTGCTTGCCTTGGAGACTCTCCATGTCTCTGCTCCATACAGCAGAACTGCCTTGACATTAGAGTTAAATATCCTAATTTTTGTGGTAATGGAGATGGCCGAACTTTTCCATATGGGTCGCAGGACCGTGAAAGCGCAGCGGGCTCTATTAACTCTAGCGCGTATGTCCTCCTCTGTGCCTCCCGTTTTGCTGATCTTGCTGCCAAGGTAGACAAACTCTTGCACATCATTTACCTGTCTTCCGTCTATTGACACTGGAGCCTCCTGTTTATTGTTAATTCTCATCATTTCCGTCTTTTTTCTGTTGATCTTCAGACCTACGCGCTGCGAGATGGCTCCTAATGCATCAACTTTTTCTTGCATGTCCTGTAGCCTGTGCGAGAGTAAGGCAAGATCATCTGCAAACTCCAGATCTAGTTTCCCCGTGAGTGTCCACTGAATAACTTTTCCAGAACTGACATAGGCTTTGCGTGTCACCCAGTCGAGAACCACCAAGAAGAGGAGGGGCGACAGCAGACATCCTTGTCTCACACCTGTATTGACCTGGAACTCTTTAGACAGTTTCCCTGCAAACAATATGGGATCTGTTGAGACACTATGGTGTACCTGCTAAGTTAGTGGAAATAATCCAGCAACTTTACAATGGATTTTCATGCCAAGTTAGCCATGCAGTGAAACATTTTTTAATAGTATCATCAAATTTTGCGTTGATGCTTTTAAAAAGATGTATTAGTGGGATCCCGTTTCTAAAATTTCACTACATCAATATATATATATATATATATATATATATATATATATATATATATATATATATATATATATATATATATATATATATATATATATATATATATATATATATATATATATATATATATATATATATATATATATATATATATATATATATATATATATATATATATATATAATTAAATTTATAGCACAATCTTGTGGAAATACAATACGAATAATACTGTTTTGATTGATATATAGATCTAGTTTCATAGCATTGTGTTAGCCTAAAAAATTGTAAATAAATCAGTTTGGTTATTGAAAAATCTGGAAATAGGCTATATTAAACAACACTATTTGTTAATTATTCATTCAAATGATAAAATGTAATAGAAAAGCTGAACATAATCAAGTATCCTTACCCATAAGTACTGTGACTGCTGTGCTGTAAAATTGTGTGATTGCGGCGTTCGACTGCGTTTCCGATCAAAAGTGTACTGACAAATATGGCGATATTCGTTTTGCGCCGATATTTTTAGCGCTTGAAATAATAGGTGGTTTGTGCAACTGATTATATCTCGATAATCATTGGACAGATTTCTAAAATCAGGCATTAGGGGGAATCATACTGGATTTTGATTTATGTAAAAAAAAAAATGAAAATCGAATTTTTTTGTGATAGACGTTTGCGACTAATAAGACCATCAATATGCTTGGTTCTCCAACCACTCTTTGTCGTTAAAGTATATCAAAAGGTTTTGTTTCCCTTGCAGTTCCAAAAACAACTTGATTTCATCTTTCAATTCGAAAACACGTTTCACATTATTTCCTTTTGACAGCCAGCGTAAAAAAGCAGAACATCAGAATTCATGTCTTTGCCCAGCTCTTTAAGCAGATGGTGTTTAGGGCTACAGATTTAATATAATTTACGACTTTAATCAGCAATGTAGTCAGTTTCTTCCAGGAGCCGCCCCCCCCCCCGAAGAAATGGAATTTATATAGAAAATAAACTTTTAACAGTGTTCGCCCCCCCCCCTCCCCAATTTTAAGTGCTAACATGCAGGGGGCTAAATCTTTTGACCCAAACATTAGATGGCGCACCATTCATTCAAATCCCACAGCCTTTTTCCAACCAGTTTCATTCAGATGAATGAATATATTTCACAAAGATAAGCAAATGCTAACACGAACTCTTGTAAATTGATTCATCAATGGTGAAAGCTTGATTTCATTTAAAATTTGTTCTTTAACATCAAAGGACAAGTCTGCTATAAGCCGCTGAATAGTATTATTTATTGGAATCCCCAATAATATCACCATCTTCAAACGCATTGTTTTATGTGAGAGGTTTTTTGCTTGGCAATTTCTAATCCGAATTCTTATGATGCTTGCACTTACGCAGTGTTTCCTTGGTTAAAACTGTTTCTCATTTCCAGTGATGTCAGTAAAACCGAATTTCAGATATTCTTCTAAAATATTTGTTGTTTTTTAATGCTAGGGTTTTGTCTACAGTTGGCGACCCCCAGTTTGGGAACCCGTGATCTAAAGAAACCGGATCTAATTTCTAGCGCTAAAATTCTCGGCGCAAAGCGAATATCGCGTTTTCAACGACAGCTATTCTATTACATTTTATCATTTAAAGGAATAATAAACAGTATATAGACTATTTCCAGTTTGATTTTCGAGAACTAAACTGTTTTGTTTACATTTTAATTAGGCTTTGAAACTAGGCCTAAATTCTAGAATCAAGTCTAGATCTAGAGCTAAACTTGTGCAATACATATAATTATTTTGTATTCATTACTAACTTTAGATTGAGTTTATCTTCGTGTTAAGAAATGTTCTATATGGTACTTACAAAATTTTGTTAAACGACAAAATAAACTACTTGGAACTTAAATTTAAATGTTAAACGGTAATTTTATAATGATATGTATCACATGTTCACATTTCAGATCAAACTTGAAATTATTTAATCACATGATCTGAAATTATATTTACAGAGGGAGAAGGCTACTTCAACAGCTTACTCTCAAGCTGTCAAGCAACACAATTATATTTATTTCCTGATCACAAAAATATTCTCGTCTGACTGTCTGACCTACCAAATAAAGATAAGTTTAATCAGATCCAGCCTCTCACAAATGACCAGATTTACCATACAACGGATAAACAAGAAAGTATTGTATACAAGCAAATTGCTAAAAGTTTTTAACTAAAACACTAAACGGATCAATATCAAATAATATTAACTAATGCATTAAACGGCATTAAAATTTTGCCAAGGGAAAATGAAAATTAAATTCACGCTCAATAATTTAAGTTAATTTTTTTTCTACCGCATTGATTATTATGTTAATGTTCATAATTAAAATAGATAAATGTTAATATTCTATATATTATTTTCTAATTAGTCTATGATCTCTTAAAATTCTTTGTTTGGTTTTTCGGTGTTATTTAAACGGATCATCATATTTAGAATTTGGATTTACACACAACTGTCTACAATTAGAATTTAATATATTATTATTACTAGCGAACCCGATGCCGCGGGGATAGAAGAAAGTGACGAATGTATTAAAGCGTACCACTACCATGTGCTTTCCCATCACCACGATACAGGCGATAAACACTTTACACAATGCCTATTATTTTCTTGGTCAGTAATTATTCAACTACTATTCTCGTATAAATAAACATAAAACTATCAACATTACACGAAGTCTTTCACATTCTCCCTAGTCCGAACTAGCTAGCTTGCATACCATAACAACCCGTTCCTTTGGCAAAATTTTTTTTTTTTAGCGCGTTTCTCCCCAGATATATTCTCAACAACTTCCCAAAGTTTCAGGGCGATGTGATAAGAGGTGTAGTAATGCATAAAAGACAAACAGACACACACACACATACAAACATACATTGCTTTATATATATACCTACACTTTTTGAATGAGCTACGACAATTTGTGCGTCACAAAACACACGAAATACAACACAAAATACACAAATACAACCAAAAACAAAAGACAATAAGAGGCGCAACCTAACCAGTTTTTTTAATCCTTTTGAAGCAAACACTTTTAGATATAAATATAACTGAATAAGAACAGATTTTTAAGACAAGTGAACAACAGCAGGGGAAATAGTACTAACAGATAAGTCTAATATGACATTACACTTAATTGTAAATTTCAAAGTTTCTATCATTTAATATATTGTTTTTACAATTAACTTGTCTACAATTAGTATCCCTACAATTTTCGAATGAGCTACTACAATTTCTTTTCTTTACAACTAGCAGCAAACGTCAGAGACTTGATCAAACAAAACGTTTTCACCAAGAAAACACAGCATTAATGCAAGCATCACATGAAGTAGTATTAGAAATTGCCAAGCAAAAAAACTCTCACACAAAGGAGAAAATCTCATCAAACCATGTATGCTGAAGATGGTAAAATTAATTCTTGGGGATTCCAGTGCAGTAAAGATGCAACTACTGCTCTCTCTCTCAGAATTAATATTAAAGACACTTTCAAACCTTTAAACTATGAATAGGCCTACTAGAATATTTTTTTAAAAAAGTTAATGATTATTTATTAATATTTAAGCCTCTACCCCAATGCTTGGGTGGCCGGAAAGAACCGCAACGGAAAAAAGCGCAACGGAAAAAAGCGCAAAACAAAAAGCGCAACGGAAAAAAGCGCACACGGAAAAAAGCGCAAAGAGAAAAAAGCGCACACAGAAAAAAGCGCAAAGAGAAAAAAGCGCAAACAGAAAAAAGCGCAAAGAGAAAAAAGCGCACACAGAAAAAAGCGCAAACAGAAAAAAGCGCAAACGGAAAAAAACGCAAAGAGAAAAAAGCGCACACGGAAAAAAGCGCAAAGAGAAAAAAGCACAAACGGAAAAAAGGGCAAAGAGAAAAAAGCGCACACGGAAAAAAGCGCAAACAGAAAAAAGCGCAAACGGAAAAAAGCGCAAAGAGAAAAAAGCGCACACAGAAAAAAGCGCAAACAGAAAAAAGCGCAAACGGAAAAAAGCGCACAAAGAAAAAAGCGCAAACGTAAAAAACGCAAACTGAAAAAAGCGCAACGGAAAAAAGCGCAACGGATAAAAGCGCAAAAAAAGAAAAAAAAACGCAAACAGAAAAAAGCACACACAGAAAAGTGTGCACACCGAAAAATGCACAAAGAGCAATTTTCGCACAAAGACCTATAAGGACTAGATGACACATTTATACATGATTGTTAGGGCTGCTGTGAGAGTGTTGTGTTTGACCTGACGCGATATACTACCACTTAAAGCATACCACTACCATGCGCATTCACATCACCACGATACAGGCGATAATCGCTTTACACAACGTCTATTTTTTTCTTGTTCACTATTTATTCAACAACTATTCTCGTATAAATAACCCGTTTCTATCGCAAAACTTCACTCTCTTTTTCTCTTTGCGCTTTTTTCCGTTTGCGCTTTTTTCTGTTTGCGCTTTTTTCTGTGTGCGCTTTTTTCTCTTTGCGCTTTTTTCTGTGTGCGCTTTTTTCTCTTTGCGCTTTTTTTCCGTGTGCGCTTTTTTCCGTTGCGCTTTTTGTTTTGCGCTTTTTTCTGTTGCGGTTCTTTCTGGGAACCCAATGCTTGATACCTAAAATTGAAAAAAACAAACAATAAATACTTATATCAACATCATCCCAAACAAACGCATACTTTTCAATACACAAAATGCCCTGCCAAAATAAACAGGCCTCTACGATTTTTAGTGATTTAGTATTAGAATATCTAGATATGGTAGACTAGCATAATAATTAAATAATTAGCCTAAACTTAACATTTCTGAAGTTAAGATATTAAGATTAGATTAGACAATCAGAACTTTAGATTTAATTTTAATTTAGTTCTATCTTTGAAAAGAAAACATAGATCTAAATATAGAACTGTACAAAAACGATCATTTAGAATATTGTAAAAGTGTACCCTAATGCCAATCTAGGCTCAAAACCTCAAATTAACTACCTTTTAATAAAAGTTTGAGTTACATAAATCCTTGTAATCTTGGCAGCCAGGGTAAAAACGGTTAAGTTTCAAGGTATCAAGGGATGCAAACGCGTGCAAATCTTGGATGTATCCTGGCGTAAGCTTGTCCCATTTTCACCAAGATAACGTTGGGCCAATATTGGTTTCCGTGCGGCGTCCAAACGGCCAATGACAAAACGGCCCCGCCAAAACGACCCCGACAAAACGGCCCCGTCAAAACGACCCCGTCAAATCGGCCCCGTCAAAAGGGCCAGCGACATATGGACCCCGTTATATAGGCTCACGACAAATAGGCTCCCGCCATTTAGTTTCTCCACAAAACGGCTCCCGTCATTACGACTCCCGACAAATAGGCAAGCGTCATTTTGGCTCACGACAAAAAGGCTCCTGTAAATTTGGCTCCAGACAAAAGGACCACTGACAATACCGTTTCTGTAGAGACTAAGTCTCCCGGCAAAGCGGTCTCATTGAATATGACACCTGCCAGTGGGACCCCTTCATCAACATTCTTTAAGAGTAACTTATCCAACACTCTTATGTAATACAACCAGGGGCGGAACTACAGTGCCGCCAGACACCGGGGGGGGGGGCAAGCCCTTTAGGGGCCCACAGCCGACCATAATAAAAAAAAATATATAGTTAAAAAATATAATTTTCTTGCATTTTTAACTTGATGGTTGTTATGTATAAAGATTACTATAGCTGCGATTGGATTATCTTCATTCTATAGACACCACCCCACGCTCTTGTATATTCTTTTTCCCTTTGTTTTTAAACCAATGTGAAAGCCGAGTCCTCTTTCTCCTACAATCAAACCAATTCCATGACTTATTTCCCTTTTTTAAATAGTCAAATAGGGTGTTCATAAGCTCCGACCTCTTTCTAGCCCATCATAAAATTTCATTTTTTGTAGGTAACATGGATTACTGTTCTTAAAACCTAGCCCAGCGCAGAGATAGTAAGTTATGTAATTTATGACTATCATGGTTCAGCAGGGTTGAGACCAAAGAGGAGTCAGTACCACTGCCCTCCCCTGAAAATTTCTCACCTCCGTGATACCCAGCCCCCACAGGGATTACTGTTCTTAGATCTCTGTCAACCAGAGATATCATCTCTTATATAATTTATGATCCTCAGGGCCCCAGGGAGAACAAAGGAGAAATTAGTCCCAATGATCTCACCTCCATGTCATGTTGTGTCATTTATAGCACACATGGCTAATCAGGGGAAAGTACTAATCGTATTTATTATTCTAAACCATCTCACTGATAATTTTTTTAAACAGCGGATTTTTAAAAAAAAATTAGCTTAATCATTAACCTAATAATAATATTGTGATTTGTTGTTTTTCTGGTAGGATCTAGATTCTACTACTAGCTAAATAAACTTAGTTGACTAATTACTAGATATGCATTTGAATTATATTAGATTAAACTCAGTCCAGTAGCAGATACATATTACTGTAAAATGACACAAAGTAGCCTTAGTAATTTATTAAAGCCTTCTACTACAATAATATCAAGTACATGTTTGTATAAACTTTTAAAAATTTAATTTAAGTAGCAGATTTTAGATCTAAGTCTAGTCATACAATCTATTTCATCAATTTCGTTTGCTAGAAAAAAAAGGATTTGATTAGTTACAGTTTAGATCTTACAGAGATGGTTTATTATTTATTATGACTACTTTTGATTTATTATGGGTGTATTTTGAATCGAATGTAGATCTTAATTTTGTAATTGAATTTAATTTAATAAGCAGATTCTAGATTCTACCCAGCTGAGCCAGTCACTCTAAATCTAGAACATAGATCTGTCGTCCGAATTTTGTTTATGCCATGTTTAGAGCTAGATTCTAGATCTTAATATTATTATTACTATTATTGTTATTAAGCCTTTCTTCGTATCTGTGAGAAATATATTAAATTCTTGTTAATGTTTAGGTTTATTATGCGCCAGGTATGCTCGGTTATCTAACGACATCCAAAGATTATCTATTTCGACCACTTTAATTTTAATATGTAGGGTAACCCGGGGTAATTCCATACACTACTTTTCTTTAAAAAATTATAAAAAATCTAAAATTAATACTACCACAATATAATGTTGAGGGTATAACTAGACATGCATTACCTAATATGATGGCAAACAAAAATAGAGATAATTCCTAAAACATGTATTTAATTCATGTCTTTAAAAATGTGTAAAAAACAATTTTCCCATTGGAAATGTTGCATGGGGGCAACCAATCTTCATCACTGGGTGAGGAAAAAGACTCAATTTCTTCCTCCTGTCATGTGGTCGAAGTTATTCGTTTATAATTGTGGACCATTCTGAAACAAGAACAAAATTAAATGTTAGAAAGTCTAATTACTAATGTGTGTATGGGGATGTTTAGCTATAAATATTGCATAAATTGTAATAAATAATATAGGTACAGTAAAAATAATAATAGATAAGGAAATAAAAGAAGTCTGTGGCAATGTTACTAAATAATAGCAGTCTTTTAAAAAATAAATAGTACTAGATCTAGTACTATTTAAGTATTTTTAAGATTAAATTATGAGTTGTGAGTTACAGAATTAGCCACAGAATTAGTTTAAATGGTTTAAAATAATAGCTAAACCCTCTAAAGAGTATAAAAAGCAACATGGGACATTCCAATCTATGGAATGGAATTGCTCCAGTAAAAAATGTACTAAAATATACAGGTTTTAAAATGTCTTTTTAACATTTCTAAACTCGTCGGGACTAATTTTTGTTTTCATTTTCCATAGGCTTAGTTCTCAAAGCTTGTTTTTTTTTCATTTTTAGCAATAAAACTGTCACTTTGAGTAGGTATTCTTAAATAAGCAAAAAAAAAAAGGCCTCGCTGCGCGCAAAATTTTTTGGTCGGGTTGAGCCAACGTTCGAAGATTTGATACCATAATACATTTACTAAAAACTAATATAGAAAGTAGAATGGGCTCCCTTTAAGATGATATTAATTTGCAGGCTGCAAAATATAATTTAACCCTCCATTTCATGTTGTAGCAATTTCGCTACAAAGTGAAATAACCCCCATTGAATCTACACAAATGTTAAAATCAGAGTTTGTAATATTCCATACTTGATCACTTTTGACCCAAATTCATATCCGAAACAGACTATAGGTTTTTTTTTTTTACACTTGTCGAACAGCTGTGATCGATATTTCTGAGAAAAGAATACAAATTCACATGCTAGTTTTTCTTCTTGAAAAAAATATTTACCAATCTCAGGTGTGTAATTTTACCTAAATAAGTTGTTTGCATATTATTTCTATATTTGTGCTGAAAATGTCCAATTACGGTATGTAGCAGTTTTGATACTCCAAGCAATGTGACTTTTCTGTAGTTGATAGAACAATTCCTAAGGTCTAGTAGGTAGACTCTAGTCAACAGTTTATACTTACACTAGCTTAGTTTTGTTTTTCTTTCATATTTTTACAATAATAATATGTAAATTCTAGAAGAAATCTGGTACAATAGTAAAAATAGTCAAGCATAAGGCTATTGTATACTAATTTTACTTAGATTTAGCAGTACTATATAGGCCTACATACAGATGATCAGTGTGCTACTATATTAAGCCTATAATAAAGTGTGTACAGTGTAGTGCTGCTATTGTAGAAAAAAAATGTGTCATAATGTACACAATAATAATATAGTATTAGTGTTTGGGTCTAATAAGCTTAGAAATTAATATCGTAATTATTATGGAAAAAAATTAGGCATAGGCCTACATACTAAGTCTACTTAATGTTTACTTCATACCGGTACACAAAAAATAATAATTACTATAGGCAATGGTGGTTTACTTATGTTTATAATAGTAATTGTTTTATTTATTTTACAGTATCTCTTTTTTATAGCGAGCGATAATTTTGTCGTAAAACTGTTCTAAATGTAAATGAAAGTGAAGTTTGTGTAATATTTGATTATTTATCTTACAATCATATATTTATATGATTATATAGTAAATATTGTAGTGGTAATTGTTTTTAAAAAATGTCAAAATAATATTTGATTGACATTCTTACAAACTTGCAAATAAAATAATAATCCTCTAATATATAAAAAGTAGCAGTGATACATTATTTTTATTTGAAATATAATTTAAAATGAAGATAAAGTAAATAAATCTAGAAATAATATATAGTTTCTTTTTTTTACAGGATGTATAAGGATTCTCACAAAAGAAAGAGACTGCAAATTTCTTTGGTCACTAAGTTTTAATTATTCATCTATTTATTTACCTTATGTTGAAGGTGATACTGTAACTGAAATTGAACACTTAGAAAGTGATGTAGAGAGAATAAAGGGATTAGTTCGGAGCAAGTAAAGCGGTAGACTTCTGATAAACATATTCATAAGCTGTAGGCCTAAGGTTAAAAGATGTACACTCATAAGGTGTAAATAGATGCTAGTTTAGCGTGGTTAACTAAAACAAATGAATTACTAAGAAATATGAAGTAACTGGTAATAGCTATATAGTTAAAAAAAATATAAATGGTAAATTATTTTTTCTGATGCTTCAGATTTGGGAAACTTTGGGAAGTTGTTGAGAATATTCCTGGGGAGGTTTCTGCGGAAAAAAAAATTCAAATTCGCCGGGGTGGCGCCCCGGAGGGGCGCAATTCGTTTTTTCTCTATATACGGTTTATAAAGATAAAAGTCGATTTTGGTTTGACATCTGATAGTCATGAGACTTTGGGGAGTTCATTATAACACTGTAGGGAAAGGTTCTGTAAAAAATCATTTTTAATTTCGCAAGGGCGGCGCCACGGGAGGGTGCGATTTTTCTCTATATACGGTTTTATAAAATTAAAAGTCGATTTTGATGTGACACCGTTATCCGATAGCCATGAGACTTTATGGGAGTTGATTAGAACAATACACGGAAAGGGTTCTGTAAAAAAAATAATCCTTTTTTAATTTCGCAAGGGCGGCGCCACGGGAGGCTGCAATTTTTCTCTATATACGGTTTATAAAAATCAAAGTCTATTTCGGTTTCACACCGTTCATCCGTGTACCATAAAACTTTAGGGAGATGATTAGATTACTCAATGGTAGGGTTCTGCAAAAAAATATTGTTTAATATTGCTAGGGCGGCGCCCCCCGGGGGGCGGGGGAGCGATTTTTTCTCTCTATACACGGTATATAAAAATAAAACTCGGATGCGGTTTATCCGAGTGCCATGAAACTTTAGGGAGTAGATGAGAATACTCCCGAGAATATTTCTGCGAAAAAGAAAACTAAAGTTTCATATGGGCAGCGCCATATAGGGTACAACTTTCGTCAATACACCGTTTGGCGCCCAGAGTTTTAGAGCGACGATGTTGGCACTTGGCATCCGTTAATCGAGCGTCCCACATAGCGAGTAAGGGGTACTACTATATTCAGCACTAAAACTACAACAGGCTTGTAAAAATAACTTTGTAACGCGAGGAAATCCTTCTGTACAGTTTCGTCACCTTGCCAAAGATGGAAAAAATAACTTTTTGCATATATGAGGAGCCTATTGATGCAATAAGCATCTATTATTAGACAATCCAGTCAGAAATTGAGATCGAGCATCTAATAATAGACCATTAGACACGCTAGCATATTGATCAGTCACGCTGATGTTTAAAACACGTCAAATACTTTTTTTACGTGTTAAAGAAAAAAATCCTGTTCATTTGTGTGACCTTAGCGAATGACGAAATCAGCATCATTATTAACAGGATGCTATTTGGCACGATGGCGCCTGTTAGTTTTAAGGAGCCAGGGGTCGTATGCGGTAGTGTAATCGGGGGTGGGGGCCCTGAGAGCGCCCCTCTACGTCTCTGACACATGGGCGGTCACCGAAGTGTGTTCTACCATATGATTTCGGTGAGTGATTAATGTTTTCATGCGGTAGTGTAGGTAAACCTGTGTCTCGATATTTATGATCCAAGCGCAGGCATTTACATTTACTTACTTTTAGAAACGACGTTCACGCGTCTAAGAACATATGATTGTTATCGCGTTGCTGAAATCCTTCTAATACATTTTGTCAAGTTTACTTCTATTCCCGCGGTAACGCGCGGGGAACGGTTACGCTAGTTACTCAATAAATTTTCAATGATAAATGAATAATTATTTTTTTTCTATTTTAAATTTTTTTTTTTACTGACCGTTGCATACTGTAGCAAAACTGCTACATACTGTTATTTTGCAAAATAAGCATTTGATAAAATAATTCAATTTCCTCATTATTTATGCTCTCTACACATCAGAGCCCACCTTGTAAGATTTATTTTTCATAAAAAGCTTTCACAAAATTAAATCATGAAATGAATGGTTAATGCTAAAAATGATAGGCCTACAGTTAAAAGTTTAAAATGCTTTAACATGAAAAAATTATTTTACAGCCAGCAAAATTATATATTCAGAACGGGCGTCTATTTTTTACCGTAATACTTTTATAATTTAACACTTAATGTTTGGTATTGGATCGCAGAATTAAAAACGAACGCATATGAATCGTGATGACCCGCGCACTTAAACCTAGTTTTGAGTAATGTCACGGAGCACCCGGCTCAAGTTCAAAGCAGGATTTTGTGTTCATTCGTGGATTACTATGGATTTAAACAATGCTTTATAAATTATTAGCTATATTGATTTTATTTATAATAAACTGCTGCTTTAAACCATTTAAATTTTAGTGTCCACTTATCGGTAATTGCTACACGCTTAAAAAAAACATTTACCAAAAAATTATTTAGCCTATTTTAAAAGTTCTTTGTATTTAATTAGCGAGTTGCGCAGCTCTCGTTGTAACCTTTGTCGCCATAGTAATGATGGCTGAACCCTGAACCTGAATTCCCAACTTCCGTTTGACCTTAGGTATTTAGGGGCCTATCAGTTTATGCCAATGAGCAGAGCCCACGGTCTACATTTAATTACGAAGGGGTCCTCATCTTTACGATAAGATGTTTTAAAAATTAATCGATTAGTGTGCTCAAATATAATGTAAGTTTGGATAATTAATTATATACTTAAAATTTAAAGTCAGAGTATATTAATGAATCAAGTCTAAGGGTCGAAAAAAATCAATATCTGTTAAAAAATTAAGTCTTAACCTTCCACATAGACAGAAAAGTTGCCCGCGAGTAAGCATTATTTTCGCGCCAAATTCCCAGTAATTATTACATAATTAAAATATCGCATCTCTTGATATCCGCTCTCTGATATTAGTATTAGTTATTCATTGTCACTTAGGCCTTGATTCTAATTATAATTTTATTAGTTTAAGT
Source organism: Physella acuta (assembly GCF_028476545.2). NCBI lineage: Eukaryota > Metazoa > Mollusca > Gastropoda > Physidae > Physella > Physella acuta. Next base: position 150,016 of record NW_026732275.1, read on the forward strand.
AGCCTACAATACTAAATTATTACGGTTGAATAGACTCTAGACTGTACATTTATTTTATTTTTAGATCTTTACATAAAAATAGGCTATTAGATCTTGATCTAGCTAATTATATTCTAGATCATCAAGAATAGATTTAGAAAAATCTACTGATCTAGTAACTAGAATCTAGACTTAGTAAAAAAAATTAAAAAGAATCTAGATCTAGATTTAGTATTTAGATCTAAGATTCGAGTATTCTAGATCTAGTAAAAATTAATCTAGATCTATTAAGAAATAGACTAGTTAATTTTGTTTAGGGCCTAGATCTAGTTACAATAATATTTATTATTTTATTTTTGCAGATACTTGCATTCTATTTCACCCAAGGAGTCTAGATCTAGTCTAGATCTTATAAAAATAGTAAGACATTGTTATTGTTAAGATTAGATTTAGACTAGTTCATGCTTAATTCTCCATCAAATAGGCCTAGGCCTATATATAGGCCCCTATATATGTATATAATATATATATATATATATATATATATATATATATATATAACTAGGCCTATATATAAATTTTATAAAGCCCTATGCTATGCCCTATATTATTTTAGCAGATTATTTAGACCTCTTTATTAAGGCCAATTTCAGTACTTGGTAATTTTTTTAAAATATGAAGTTAATACAAGACTTATAGTAAAAAAAATAGGCCTATACATAGGGCCTACAGCTTGAGTAAATTTGTTTTCCTTGTAAATCTTATTTGTTTATAGGCAAGACTAACTCAGTGTAAGGAGGATTGCTAATGTAATCAGAAAGTTGATGGCTGAGATAAAGCGGCTGAGGAGAACAGAGGCTTGTGAGTGGAATAGGTTGGTGGAACTTGTGTTCAATGTCTCAGGTGGAAGTACATTTAGTAAGTATGGAGGCTGAATTTATTTCTAATTTTTATATTTATTTTATATACCTTGCAACATGTTGAGCTAAATATATATTTTGTAAAATGGTCTGCTTAATTCTAATTCCATTTCCCCTTCTCTTTTCAGGTACAGTTTTCATGGAGATCCAGCTTTTATTCAAGGCTCATCTTAAAGAGAATGATGTGGCTGCTGGGACATAACTAAAATCTACATTCAACTGCTTGCAGATCTCAAGAAGCCTGGGGTTCTCGTGCAGCGCTGCAAGCACTCAGGCTGATTGGGAAGTTAATTTCTGGTCCTTTGATAAAGTTGATTTACAAGAACGCAAAGTGGCGATCAGTTGTACTCTGTTTCTTAAAGCGTTGTTGACTTCTTGGTTCGACAGCTGGAGAGGTTTCTGATGGGAAATCTGATTGGTGGCCAGTTGACTCATAAGTGGGAGCAAGGTGAACAGGGTGTGTTGCAAATACAGTGGAAGGACTATTGAAAGGGTGCCAGCATCAAAACAAAAGTCAGCTCTTTACACAATAAGCTACTGGGCAGATGATTAGGATAATGCTGAGAATCTGTCATCTGGCAGAATCACTGGTTGTTGACTTGCTTTGTAGGAATCTTGTTTTTCTTACTGAATTCAGAGTTACAGAAAACTTCTTTCATTTGTAGTATACAAATTAACTTTATTTTTTAATATTAGTGTTTTTATAAGTTGTTACTGAAAAAATGCTTGCTGTGAACTGTAAAAATTTTGAAAACTAACACTAACAATGTTTATAATTAAGTATTGTTTTCATAATGTAAAAAAATATTTACATTTTAATTACGTAACTTATTTTTCAGGGTAATTTGAATCAGCAAGATAATCCTAGAATCAGTAGTTACGTGCTTCAAAAATGTTGGTCCAAACAAATTTAAACTATTTTCTTTTTCAGTTTGATCACTCAAGTAGTAACGCTTTTTAAAAATGTATTTCTTTTCCTTATATGTGCTAATTGAAATTGTATCTAAAGATTAATAACAATTGATACTTTAGAAAATTGTTTTTAAACACTAAAGTAATCCAAGAAATTTGTTGTCACTTATTTTTTTTTCCAGAATACACTCAATGCATGGGTGTTTATTCCTTGATAATTGATACTATTTTTCTTCTTGAAAGGGAAAAATGTTTAGGGTTCTGGAGATTTAACCCTTGGAATTAAAATCAGGATCTTCAACACACTAGTAAAACCTGTTTTACTCAATGGAACTGAGACATGGAGAATAACTGCTATAACTAAAAAGAAAATACAATCAGAAAGATCCCGCGAATTCTCGGGCCTAAAACCATCAGAAATGATGTTCTATGGCAACGGACAAATCAACTGCCAGTTGAAGTAGAGATCCTCCAGAGAAAATATATCCAGCATAACAAGACAGGCCCTCACCTCTACAAGCAGGAGGAGGAGAGGCAGACCGAAATACCTAGAGATGTAACCTGGAAGACACCAAGAAGATTGGAGACATAAGGACAGTTGGAGAGACTAGCCCAGGACAAAGAAAGCTCTTGTCAGTGGCCTATGTCCCAGTAGGGACGACAGGCAAAACCTAACCTAACCTAACCTAATTTAATAATTTTTTTAAATAGTAGAATATAATCAAAATCTAAATCATCAATTCACAAAATTGTTCCGAACGGACGATTACGTTGACTTGTCTAGAACTTGATTTAACTGTGACAACACATTATTTTCCTTATAACTTCTACGCATGGATGAAAAAACTAATGGTTTTAAACGGGGGACTAATGTGTACAAAAAACAGCACAGAACTAATTCATTCACTATAAGTCTTAATCGGCAATTCGGGGAAGCATGCAATTAACATGCAGCCACGCAAATAAAGGCATTGTATTTATCAAACAGCAGAGGAAGAAGCTTCAAATTAGCTTGTCAAGCAAAACCACCCCATGCGTATTGTCTCAACGACAAAAACGTTGAGTTTCTCTCCAATAGTGTTGATGAGAATAAGACCCAATCATTCTCAAACGAGACTGTCGTAGAGAATTAATAAAAAACTCAAAACTCCGAAGACTCTATATTTTATGGTTAAAAAAAAAAGAAACGAAACGAGAAATGTAGCTGAAGATTCCAGCCATTTTGTTTTGACGAGAGCTAGTCCAGATCTAGATCCTCTAGATCTAGATCTACTGGATCAACGATTTACACTGATGTATAACCTAAGTAAATCTGCAAGATCTAGATTTAAATTTAGATCTAGAATCTAGAAATCTACATTATTGACTAGAGAGAAAAGTTAAAAGTATGCCTAGTGCCTCGTAAGTAAATGATAGATCTAGCTAGATCTAGAATGTAGATCTAGATCTAGTAATTTTTCAGTAGCACTAGAGATCTAGATCTAATAGATTCTAGATCTAAAATAGAAAGATAATTATTTCCGTGGCATAGCTGTCCTTTTGGATCTATTCAATTTTAAATCTCTTCTATTTCAAATTGTTTGTAGATCTAGATCTAGATCTGTATGTACAAGCTTAGGCTTAGGTCTAAAAATTACTAAAGCTACACATTAGGCCTACACATTATTCTTAAACTTAATGGAACATGGATAAAATTCACTGAGCATTGTTGCACTTGGCGCTTAAGACTTAAACGTAAGGCCTAAATACTAATACTAAATAAAATTATTACGAAGAGCGGGGCGCAAGCCCCTCACTTCTGGAGTTAAGCGGCCGTAGAGAATTAATAAAAAACTCAAAACTCCGAAGACTCTATATTTTATGGTTAAAAAAAAAGAAACGAAACGAGAAATGTAGCTGAAGATTCCAGCCATTTTGTTTTGACGAGAGCTAGTCCAGATCTAGATCCTCTAGATCTACTGGATCAACGATTTACACTGATGTATAACCTAAGTAAATCTGCAAGATCTAGATCCAGGGGCGCTTACCGCTTGGTGTTTTCTATGGTATCCATGAAGAGAATTATTTATATAGAAGAAATATATATTAAACCAGCTTACCCGTCCCGCGCGTTGCTGCGGTCTCAGAAGACAGACTGACGCAATATTTTAAGAGGATTCCATAATTACATTAGCAATCACGTATTTATTTACGCTTGACATTGATTTCTAAATCTAAACAATTTAAATGTAATCAAAGCCGGTGTTATATTGCTTTCATCATAGTTGTTGAGGCGCAAATTCTACCGCACACAGTAGCCCATTGTATCCATAATGTATCGCACTCTTTAACCCCTTAACGCCGACAGTCGCGTTTTCGCGACATACCGATTTAGCGCATAGCATTTGCGCATTGGTATATTTATCCTACTGCTGCCGGTCGTTGTGTATTGGGTACATCCAGACGGTTGTATCGGTACCAGCGGTCACGTTGTCAAGTCGAAATTTATGACGTCACACTCTCTTGACTCACGCGCATCATAATTTTTTTGACTTCGTGAATTCAGCCTACTTACATTGATTATTATTACTAAATAGGTGATCCGTTTTTGCTACAAAAAATACTAATAGCTTTATTATTCATTCTTTTATGTATATAAACAATATAAATCACATATGAGAATAATTTTGGAAGTTATCTGCTAATTACGGTTTGTCGCGTTTTCGCGACATCCGGCAATAAGACATCAAATGGAACTTGGGTGACAAGCAGGTATAACGAAATACGATGCATCGCCAAGCTGTCATTCATTCAAGTATGATTACAAATAAGTAAAGGATTTACAATATAGTCTTTGCCTATATATAAAAGTGCACTTTAGAACGTTACGGTCCATGTGGTAGGTGAAGTAGAGTTCACCTGTTTCATTGACATTGGCATATGGAGAGAGAGTGACGCTTGAATAATGTGATCATGCTGCTGGTTACAATGTAACTTATTTAGCTTTGAAATAGTATTGTATAATATTAGGAGAACATAAAAAACAAAATAGACAACAGGAAGTGAGGTGGTGGACCAATATCCTGGATACCACCAAATAAAGGTCTTCACAGTGACCTTGACAATAATTACATTGAGCATAGACCTACACGTCGTAATAAATACAGTAAGGTTGAGTGCTGACACACATACCCTTTGCAGTGCTATTGAATAACCACATTAGTGGCATTATACTGGCATTTAGTACCTACAGCAGTGTTATTGAGTACCCACATCTTCAGCACTGAGTACCAACATCAGTGACACTGAGCAACCACAGTTTGAGCACTAAGCACTCACAGCAGTGCTACTGAGTACCCACTGCTAAGGCTGAGTACCCACATCAACGTTATCGATTACCAACAGCTCCAGCGCTGAGTACCCACAGCAGTGACACCAAGAACCGACTGCAGTAACACTGAGTACCCACAGCTTCAACAGTGAGTACCCACAGCTTCAGCACTCAGTACACATGGCTTCAACACTCAGTACCCACTGTTTTAGCACCGAGTACCTAAAGCAGTGGCAATATGTAGCTACAGCACTGTCATTGGTAATCAATATCAGAATCAGTCGAGAACAATAGCCGTAGCACGAATTGGAAACATATAGTACCATCAACAATAGCAGTGAGTACCCACACCGGTGGCACTGAGTACCCACAGCAGTAACACTAAGTACCCACAGCAGCTGCATTGAGCATGGACGAATATACAATGGCTGAACACTGTCATTTAGGACAGTATTTGTTCACGTGCTTTGTGTGTATAGCAAATATAGGTCAAATGAGAAATATGCGTCTTTGTTAGTTGACCTTGAATAAGAGTTCACGAAAATTACGTAACCGGGGACAACTAAGGCTCTACACATTGAAGGTAGTCCTTCCATATGTAGTGTATTACTGTAGTGTAGTAGAATTACAACAGCAAGACATCAAAATACCTATTCATAAGAGTTAGTCAGTGAGCAGGTGCAGCAGAGTTATGTAACTCTATGCCTGAGCTAATAAAATATAGTTTTCATGAGTTTTGCAAGTGATTCTACATCTCCTTGCTTGCCCGTATGTTCAGTTTGTGATATTTTATTGTTTGTGCATGGATATTTAGAGAAACATGTGACAGTAAAAATGTTAAAATGACCCGGACTAAAAAATAAATAAATTACTGTTTGGTCCATAAGTGCCTGATGTCGCGTTTTCGCGACGTACCGTAATTATCATAAAAAATAAGTCAAAATTCAAAAACAACTCTATACCTCAAATTCAGTGTCAGTATGATGAGAGAAAATCAGCACAAATAATTTGTTACACGCTTGGAACATAATTCAGGCATTAACTCTTAACAGACTGAGGGTTTTAGTGATATTTTCAGTGTTCGGCAGTATGCTTGTAACTTTTGACCATAAGTATAGATTGAACATCAGTACACACATGTGTTATATATCATTGTGTAGGTATTTGATTTGTCTTTAATATTACTGAAGAGTTTTTAGGTATTAACAATTGGTTTTAGTTTTGTAGCCTAAAATCTGATGGTTTTATTTTTTAAAAATAATTAAAAACTTTAAAATCAACAATTCCTAAGAAGCAAAAAAATAATTGATAAGAGCTATTGAGTTAATATGTATATTTTATTGACTTACATCCATATATGTATAAATGTGACAATTTTAAATGCACTGTGCCAAGAAATGGATTTTTCACAAATTAATTGATCTTATGATGATCTTTACATGATTTGGACCTCTCCGCAAACATTTTTACTCTAAAAGTGGCAAACATAGGTTAACATGTAATCAAACACACACATAAGTCAATGTAATGAAATAATCAAATTGTAATATCTACAGTGCTTCTTATTACATTAAAACAGATGCTTTTAATGATCTTTAATTAATAAATAATGCGAACACACATGATAACTAAACAAACAATTTCCTTCTTTTTGTAAACATAAAGTGTATCATATACACTTATCTACACTTAACTTACATTCTTTTAATATTGTTTTATCATACAATAACAATTTAAAACCTCATTCTAATCTGATATAGTATGGTTCATAGAATGGTTGGAAAATAATGGTGGCTTGCAAGCCAAAGAAACAGTATGGTTAAGTGAAATATTACCTAACTTTCCAACTAACTTTTAAAGAGTGTAATTGGCAATACCATGTTGGAATTTTTTTTCCTATGATATCTGGATTCTTTTCTCAATAATCTTGAAGTAAAATACAGAAATTAACTTTAGTTATATCTCAAAGGTGAAAAAATTTAGTTCTAGTACACTACTAGTACTTAATTGTTTACCGAAGGACATAACAGTTTAATTAACTGATCACTTTCATCCACCACATAAGCTAACCCATCTGGCCCACTGAACAGAATAATAAAATATAAAAAACAAAACCTTATGTGTAACCTCTCAATGATCAGCCAAAGCTCATAATTGCATACCCTACTGTTGGCTTATCCACAATCATAATGTATTGTCAAGAAAATATTCTTCCTAACCATTCACCATTGTCTTATCTATGGAAATATTGTATAAAGCTACAACAATTTGCTGCACTTAATTTTGATGTAAGTAGGATGCATTATTTGTATAATATGTCCTTTGTATGTTCAGTATCTTGATAGTACATCTTTCAAAAAGCATGACAGCTTTGAAGCAATAGCGTGATATGAAAGCTTGAGCCGCAGTCCATTGTAGAGCATAGAGTAAATTCTTGCTTCAGAATCTGTCAAAATGAGTGTTGATAATCCCCAGCACATATTGTAAGTCCTTAAAACCTGTAAGATTTAATCAGGTGTCAAATTAAACCATCCCGAGACAGATAGGTGATCTGCGTTGCTTTACATATCCATTGGTAAATTGACATAATGTATGTCACAATATCCACTGTAGAGTTTACAAACACAATAGGTTTGAGTAAACATATACTTCATTGTACTGTCTCCTGTCCTCATCTCAGCCAGCTGAATTCCTGGTTCTTTCTCAGGAGTTAACAGTCCCAGTTGATAAGGGATACCCATTCACTCCTTTTTTCCTTTATAAATTCTCAGTTCTGTTGAAAAGAAAAAAATGGTAAATATTTAAAATATGGATTCTATTTAATACTTTCACATATAATAATTTCATCATAAATGTTAGGTGATTTATAATAAGTTAGTACAAGTTAGTACTGTTTGTAACAAAAGAAAACTGAGTTTTTATTACAGTCATGTATGATCAGCTGATTTGTGTTTACATTCTAGACGGTAGACAGTACTGCTACCAATACTACTATTATTTAATAATTGTCATATACTATGAACTGAAACTAGGCTAGTTACATAGTAAAATGATTGAAGTGTTCTTTTAACTACACATTTATATCTAATTAATATCATTAAAAAGAAAAATTTATAAAAATCGCCAAATAATTAGTAGGAAAAAAACGATAAAAACTGAGTTACTTACGATGTGTAGAGAAAGAGTTCAAAATAGTGTTCAAAACTGTATTTTCATTATCTCCAGTGTCTAGGACATCAGTAAGGTCTTACACTTCTTCGTTACTTGAATCTAAATCATTTTCACGCAGATAATTAGAATCTAATTCCATTTTCCATGAGGTCTGACCGAGGATGAATGCAAAGTCGGCAAGATGGCGGCGTCTCGCCGATCACGCGATAGCATTAATTTTCGTACTCGAAAATATATAATAAGTTTAAAATTAATAATATTTTTTGCAGATTATGATTAATTCATCATTAATTTGATATAAAATGCTATTGTGCTTGAAAAAAAAACATGTTTATCACCATTTTTATGACCTCAAAGTCACATGACAATAATGGGACATAAACCAATCAATCGTTGGGTGGGAGTTAAGGGGTTAAAACTAACGTAGGCGCAATACTGTTTATGAGGGACCCACACAGAGGGGCTAGACCACACGCCAGTGGTGCAGTAGACACAAGTTTCCCTACTGTAGGGCGCTCTTTTAAAACTCATAGTGTTCCTCCCGAAGCCAGGGGCGCACCGGGTCAAACGAATTGTCATCGAATGTCGTGTGCCACAGAGTCAATATTGTAGAGTGCTCTTTAACACAACCTTAGGATATCCCAGGGCGCCAAATCGCATCCTGCCGGGGCGCCGGCAGACGCGCCTGGTTCCATATAGTCAACAATTATTGTTGCCCATTGTGTCTTTAGTGTATAAATTAAAAAAAAAACGAACGTAGGCGTCATAGTGTTCACATGGTAGCACGGGGCGCTTCGGGTTACGTAATATTCGGGGCAGCACCTTAGCCCCCATGTAGAAGGCTCAAGTTTTAATATCGCCGCCCTGGATTTTCGGGCGCCAAACCGTTTATTAACAAAAAATCGCACCCTCCAGGGAAACGCCCATTATAAATTTATAATTTTTGTTTTCGCAGAAACCTTCTCGTGAGTGTTTTCATTAACTCTCGAAAGTTTAACGGCACTCAGATGAACGATGTCAAACAGCATCTGTTTTGTTTTTTACAAACTGTGTAGAGAAAAATTGCACCCTCCAGGAGCGCCGCCCTGTTAAAATAAAAAAAAATAATTTCTTACTGTAACCTCCCCTGAAATTTTATGGCGAGCGGATGAACGGGATTAAACCGCAATCTACTTTTTCGTATATATACCCTATACAGGGAAGAATCGATTCGCGCCCTGCTGGGGCACCGTGCTTGTGAAATATATCCAGTGGTATGGCCATAGGATGAAAGGTGTAGTGCTGCATAGAGGACATAAACAAACCCACAAACAAACAAGCAAAACTTCATTATATATTATATATATATATATATACATAGAGAGAAATATACATAATTCTACATATGCATATATGCATATATATATATATATATATATATATATATATATATATATATATATATATATATATATATATATATATATATATATATATATATATATATATATATATATATATATATATATATATATATATATATATATATATATATATATATATATATATATATATATATATATATATATATATATATATATATATATATATATATATATATATATATATATATATATATATATATATATATATATATATATATATATATATATATATATATATATATATATATATATATATATATATATATATATATATATATATATATATATATATATATATATATATATATATATATATATATATATATATATATATATATATAGCTACATTTGGTGACTTCCCATTTTCCCCAATGGCGTCAAATTTGGCACATAATCCACCTATTAATTCATGTGAAAAAAAAGCGCCGTTTTCATCGTAAATTATTAGATTTCGGTATCAGCCTCTCTCCGGTCGTCGCTTAGCAAATCTGTTATCCAAAAATTCAACAAGCATGTATTCATCTGTACATTTTGCCGTTCGTGTCATCTCCCCTCACCCTCCCCCCCCCTGGGTGATAGTTTTTAAACGTGCACAGTTAATTGTATATTTTTTTTTTATCTGCAGTCAGTTATTAGTACAGTTAACTGTCATTAGTCATTTATTGAACTGGCAAAATGCATACTTCTTCCGTATATTTTGCTATTTTTCGCCAACTTGCGCAGTCCTCAATCCCGCCCCCCACCTTGTGACGCCTGTGGTTAGGGGTACTACTTGAGTACAGTAAATATATATATATATATATATATATATATATATATATATATATATATATATATATATATATATATATATATATATATATATATATATATATATATATATATATATATATATATATATATATATATATATATATATATATATATATATATATATATATATATATATATATATATATATATATATCGATGGTCTCGGTCGCAAACCGTCTAACTCAAAAAAATTCGATTTTCTTTTTTTTACATAAATCAAAAGCCAATATGATTCCCCATAATGCCTGAAAATATTAGAGAAATCTGTATAATGATTATTGAGATATAATCATTTGAACAAACCGCCTAATATTTCTAGTGCTAAAAATCTCGGCGCAAAACGAATATCGCTATATTTGTCAGTACACTTTTGATCGGGAACGCAGTCGCACGCCGCATTCACACAATTTTAGAGCACAGCAGTCATAGTACTTATAGGTAAAGATATTTTATTAATTATGTTCAGCTATTCTGTTACATTTTATCATTTTAAAGAATAATAAACAAATAGTATTTGTTTAATATAGCCTATTTCCAGATTTTAAATAACCAAACTGATTTGTTTACAATTTTTTAGGCTAACACAATGCTTTGAAACTAGATCTTCATTCTAGAATCTAAATATCAATCAAAACAATATTATTCGAATTATATTTCCACAAGAATGTGCAATAAATTTAATTATTGTTAATTCACTACTAGCTTTAGATTGAGGGTTTAGATACGTGTTAAGAAATGTTTATATGGTAGGTTACGCAATGTTTGGCGTACATGTTCATGCTTTTATGATTAATTTTTTTAACAGACAAGCCTATCTCAACCCAGCCTCTCTCAACATACCAGCCTCTCTCAACATACCAGCCTCTCTCAGCATACCAGCCTCTCACAACAGACCAGTCTTACCACATAACAGACCAGCCTCTCTCAACATATCAGCCTCTCTCAACAGACCAGCCTGTCTCAACAGACCAGACTTACCACATAACAGACCAGCCTCTCTCAACATACCAGCCTCTTTCAACATACCACTCTCTCAACATACCAGCCTCTTTCAACATACCAGCATCTCTTAACAGACCAACCTCTCTCAACATACCAGCCTCTTTCAACATACCAGCCTCTCTCAATAGACCAACCTCTCTCAACAGATCAGCCTCTCTCAACACACCAGCCTCTCTCAACAGACCAGCCTCTCTTAACAGACCAGCCTCTCTCGACATTCCAGCCTCACTCGACAGACCAGCCTCTCTCAACATACCAGCCTCTCTCAAAAGACTAGCCTCTCTCAACACATCAGTCTCTCTCAACAGACCAGCCTCGCTCAACAGACCAGTCTCTATCAACAGACCTGCCTCTCTTGACATACCAGCCTCTTTCAACATATCAGCCTCTCTCAACAGACCAGCCTCTCTCGACATACCAGCCTCTTTCAACAGATCAGCCTCTCTCAACAGACCCGCCTCTTAACAGACCAGCCTCTCAACATATCAGCCTCACTCAACAGATCATCTTACCATACAAGACACCAGCATCTGTCAACTGACAAATCGTAAAGGCACCAGCATCTCTCAACAGACCAGTCTCTTTCAACAGACCAGCCTTTCTCAACAGACCAGTCGTAACATACAAAAGACCAAATTCTCTCAAATGACCAATCTTACCATACAGGACACCAGAATATATCAACAAACTTGTCTAACCCTTTAAGGCACCAGTAACTCACAAGATACCAATCTCTCTCAGCAGACCAGTCGTAATATACAAAAGACCAATCTCTCTCAACTGACCAATCTTACCCTCCAAGATACCAGCCTCTCTCAACAGACCATTCTTACCATACAAGAGAGCAGCCTCTTTCAAAAGATTAGTCTTATCCTACAATATACAAGCCTCTCTCAGCACACCAGTCTTACCATACAAGACACCAGCCTTTCTTAACAGATCAGTCGTAACATACAATAGACCAGCCTCACATAAACAGACATTAGACACCAACCTCTCTCAAAAACACCAGCCTTACCATACAAGAGACCAACCGATCTCAAAGAATTCAAAGTGACAAATATTCGTGCACTGCAGTACAAGCCTGATGCTACTGTCTACTTCAAAGTGAATTAGCAGATAGCTGGCAATTGCTAAGCTAGGGTCGTAAGATTATGATCTCATCTGTAGCCCCTGTCAAGTTGTACAAGAGCAGAAAAAAAGATAAAAGCTGTCATATTTGAGCACCTAAAAGCAAGTCATAAACACCTTTTTATGATGATTTCCCTGATTTTAAAAATGTTGCCATTTTGATGTTTCTTTATGTGACGTTTATTCAAAGAATAAATTTTAAAAATAAACACATTTTTTGTGTTACATTTTTGTAAAATAAGTAAACATTAAGTCAGTATTAATGTGGTTAGTGTGTTATGTCTTATTCATAATATATCTTACAACACGGTTTTTGTTTTTACTATTATCATTCTACAAACCCAGCACCCAACAGATTTAGTAAAATAAACTGTGAGAATAGATAGATGTAATAAATAAAGCATAACCTTCAACAGTGAACAAGTCTAGTGCTAAATACAGACATAATGAATAAACATTCGAAAGCGATAAAGCCATACTAAAACATCTCTATTAAAAGTTAAACTGATCCCATAATGTATAATAAACTCAAATAATTAAAATATGAGCCCAAAACTATAATCTAAATATTATGAACTGTTAATTATAACTTAAAAACATAAACATAACTAAATCACGTTCATTGGACAAAACGAACGAACGCGGCTGAGACCGAGAATTTTAGACCGAGCAAACCGTCTATCTTTTTAAACCTGCAATAATTTTGTAAATATTAACAAAACTCATTTTAAAACGCTACAGTATAGTCGGTAGAGAGTTTCTTCGGAGATATCATTAAAAAAAATTGTATTAGAGCGATCGAGAAGGAAATAATCAGTTTTTTGTCTCTCCTGTAAAATTTACATTTTCGGAGTTAGACGGTTTGCGACCGAGACCATCGATATATATATTGGCGGGGGGGGGTATAGCCCCTTGGCACACCTTGTACCTACGCCACTACATAATCATGTTCTTAAGATTATATAGCACATTCTATGTATAAATTCGATAAAAATAGCTATTACGTATTCTACAATTTTATATTTGTAATAACATATTGTAAACGAAATGAGTCTTAAATTCGATTACAAAATGGGCCTTTATATTATGTATCTTTTCTATTTTGCAATCATATCATGTATTACTTGTTGTATAGCCTAGATTCTATAATAATATACTAATATATTCTATATTACATAATCCTATATTATATCGTTCAGTAATCTCTACCCTAATGTTTTCTATACCGAATAATCAATATTCTGTAATTCTAATTGTGTATAAATTAATCATATAATCTCTAAAATTAATCATAACTATGATGACAATTAAATTCAGCAATCCACTGTATTAATTTATATTGCTAAAAATAATTTAATTTTCAATTTTAAAGACAGAAGATACATTTTTTATAATATTAATTATTATTAGCTCTGTAAAATGAATGGTTGTTTAATTTTTCTTATATTAAATATTTTAAGCGATTAACCCATATTATCCCAAGGTCTCAAATTTTTATAATTTTTTGATATGGTTTAGCTTTTGGGCACTGAATGAAGGAATGACTATGGATTTTTTTAAAAAATCAATACATTTTTAAATGTCGATTTTTAAAAAAAACGTCCCATAAATGGGACGCTAGCAACGAACGGCCCCATGTATATTTATTGAAAAATAAAATCATTTATCACGAAATATGGCTATTCACGCGAAAATTAAGCTGTATACTGATTTTGTATTGTTAGACCAATGATTAAATTGTTAAAGACAGATAAAAATACTGATAATGATCAATTGGGTTAGCCATACCATGGTCTAAAATGCAGAAATTATGTTCAAAAGTCTAGTTTTCTTTCAATCTAGCATCCATCAAAGTGAATAACACTTGGAAATAAGTAAAGCTGTGACTAGTACATCTAATTAGACACACGTGATCACAAATATTGTTATTATTTATCGAAACTGTAATATAATTAAATATATATAATTGATTTTTTGGCGGGCGTACTTGAAATTTTCAGGGGTGGGGACTTAAATTTCAGGGGAAGGCTGGACATTGGTAAAAGTATGTTTGGTATATAAATTCCATTTTGTTCTGGGGGCAGAGCCCCCCTCTTCCCCCCTCTGAAATGATGCCTGAAAGAAACTCTGTCCTCAGTGAATTTGCAAAAGATGATCCGGTCCAGTCCCAGATGTCATCCAGCTATCTTCTCTTTTGTTACCCTCGCTATTCTCCCCCCCCCTCTCACAGGCGTACATTAGGACATCAGACATCTTATTTCTAGGGCACGGATCCGTCTCTGGGGGCTTGTATTGAGTGATCATGGCTCTCATCCATGTATGCATATCACTATGCGAACAGCTCCCAATCTAACACCAGGAATCTCCTTAAAAAGTTAACAAAGTAAAACTGGTATCGGGAACCTTTGGAGGGGAATATTATTGGGGCATGACAACTGTACACAGCTAATTTACATTTCTGCTATATGTAGCTAAAGCTCTCTTATATGAAGAGAGTTAACCAACCCCCATGACTGAATCATTTCACCTAAATCGTGGCCATTGTTATTATTCTGGTTTGTTATAATTTTAATATCACGCGCTAGTAAATTTACAGCATTACTAAATTAGTTTGTATTCAATGGTATTAAATACTTCAGTAAGTGTAATTCTGAAAACTTAAAAATAAAATGTAAGTTTTTCAATATTTGTAATTTTTTAATACAATAATAAATAAGAAAATGTAGCTCAAGGTCATAATTAAATATCTATAAATACTACTTAACACCCCAAAGTCAACAGTTAACAAAGTCAACAATTGTTTCACCATAAATAACCATTTAACATAAATATTTGCATCTGTGTTACTCGCTAGTGTCCAATAAATGTGACGTTTGTGTAACAATCTGCATAAATATAGGTCAAGGTCATTATTAAATATCTATAAATACTATTTAACACCCCAAAGTCAGCAGTTAACAAAGTCAACAATTGTTTCACCATAAATAACCATTTAACATAAACATTTGCATCTGTGTTTCTCGCTAGTGTCCAATAAATGTGACGTTTGTGTAACAATCTACATGGGGCCATTCGTTGCTAGCGTCCCACTTGTGGGACGCTTGTTGTACACTTGATATAACGAAGTAGTAAAAAAAAATTATTATTCTTAAATTTTTATGAGATAGAAATATGGTACTGCTACAAGTTTCTAATGTATTTTGCACTTAAAATGTTAATATTTTAGAAGATATGCATTTTCCTGTGCGCATGTTTTCTTTTTTCCGCCATTTTGACAAGTCCTGCAAATCCGGCACTATAACATTTTTTTAAACTATTTTTTTTCACAAAACACACAAATTCAATAGTCTAGCCATTTTCAAATACAATGAAACATAATTTGTGTTTTAACTAGTTTTTAATAAATTTTAGCGATTTTTTTACAAGCGTCCCATAAGTGGGACGCTAGCAGAATATGGGTTAATTAATCGAAATGGTTTTATTCCGTTAGCTAGTTTTTACAGTTTATAACTATAATTAGAGTCTCAACGACAGAATCAAATGAGAAAAAATCTATAGCGTTATTATATACCGACACTGTTGATAAGCCACTCAACGACAGTTTCGTTGAGAATAGTGTATGATCGGCTGAGCAAAACAGTTTTCACAAAAATATTCTTATCTGAGAATTGAGATACCAGCCACTCAGAACATCCTCTCTCAACACACGAGTTACCTTACAACAAATCAGCCAGTCTCTACCTAAAATCTTGCATTTTTTTCTGATAAAAACCTTAGGTAAACGTAACGAAAAAGAAGAATCTATTCAACTTGACACAAACTGTATCAAATTCATGTCTTAACATATTTATAACGTATACTAACATAAATAATTACATAAATCACATATTGAAATTGATTATTTTATTATAAAAACATCTTATGGTAAAAAGAGCCAAGGTACACAATAATTTCCTCCTAAATAGTATTCTACAACAGAAAACGATACCATAACAACCGTTTTTTTTTAGGCATAACAGAAAAACCGTACGAGATGAAATTGAACAAAAGATTAAATTTAATTAGTAGCCTGCATTGTAATTTTGTTTTATTTATATTTTCAGTGCTTCTAAATTTTTATAATCATTATATATATTCATAAAATAAATAGTCCTTTTTAAAAGAATCATCAAGAAAATAAAATTAAAAAAAGTATTTGTAATCTGTTTCTTGAGTCTTGAGTCAAACAGCTTCATGATGTTCCATCGTCGAATCTATTCAAAGAATATTTTGTTTCACAATACAGTCTTTTTAATAATTAAATATCAGCTATATTAACGACTAAATTTTAAGTTATTGCATTATTTATATATTTAAAAAAATACATTAAAAACAAGCTTTTATGTGCCACAAATAAAATAGCCCTAAAGAAAATTTTTTTTCATAAAAACGTTTTAATAAAGCTTTTATGTAATAATGCACTAAAAAGTAGAAAATAAATTATAGACTATTATTTAAATAACTATAAAGAAAAGCGTGGGTGTCTTCCTTAACATTAGTAAAGGTATCCAATAGATACTAAAGTGACCCACGCTTTTCTATATAGTTAGTTAAATAGTAGTCTATAATTTATTTTCTACTTTTTAGTGCATTATTACATAAAAGCTTGTTATTAAAACGTTTTTTATGAAATTTTTTTTCAGTACTTTACATGTTTACAATAGAGTTACATGACTAAAAACCATTGCGCGCCTACTGAACGTGATGGCGCGCCTACTGAAGGTGATGGCGCAGCTATTGAACGTGATGACGCGTGTGGTGGGGTTGGATAGACATGCCTATTGATTCGGTCCAAATTTTACTTAATTCATAAAAAATTAATTAGGCATCCAATTAAGTCAAATTTAATTTCAGATTGCATTGTCTTCATGTCTTGACCCACGTGCCAAATGTGAATCATATCGGTCAAGTAGAAGTGTTCGAATTTTCACTCCAGCATTTCGATCTAGACAGACAGACTGAAGACTGACGACTGACGACTGACGACAGAGGAAGCGAGTTAGATAAAAGCTTGTAAAAAGGCTCGCTTCCAAAATTTTAATAAAGGTATTTAATAGACTATAGTATATACATATTTAAGGAGAATAATTTATTTTCTCTATTTTAGTGCATTGGCTTGTTTTTATGACGTTTTTTGTTTTTCTTTTTAACAGTATTTTTTTTTCATACAATATATATATAAAAAATAACATTTAGCATATCTGGTTATTTGTAAACTATGCGTGTAAGGAATTAAAAAAAACTCATTGCCCAAAAGTTTAAGTATAATGTAGTATAATGTAGTAAAATATGTAAATTCTTCAAAAAACAAAATCTTTTAAAATAACAAAAACCTATTCAGATTAATTTTAGAATAAATTTACTATTTACCTAATTTCTCAGATTAAACGTAAATAATTAGAAATTGTGTACCTCCATCAAAAACTGAGTTTAGCGTTAACTCCAACTCTTTTTCGTCTTCATCATTTAAATCATATATTGAAATAAAGTTGGAAGCCGATGTAGAGTTATGAAGAGCATGTAAGTCGTATGGATTTTCGACTGAACTAAAAAAAAAATTTAAATTACAAATAAATACAATCCTTTTCAATAAATTCCCATTGTGGTAAATCGTTTTTCAAAATTGGTATATCGTCCTGTTAGTTCCTAATGTTAGGTCATGGTAAGTCGTGTTATGTCGTGGTATTATCAGATTTGGGGTTGTGTGTTGTGTGTTTCTCTATTATGCAATTGTGTTATCAAACGATAAACGTAAAAATACTTTTCTAAAACTAGACTGTTCTCCCCATTTATAAATTAAAAAGTTGTTCAATAATTTTTTAGTGTAACATCCAGTGTGTAACAAGAATTATCGTTGACGAAGTGATTTTTTCTCTTTGGTCACTAAAAATAAGTATTAATCTTTACACCCACAATCCCTCCTCCCAACTCCTTTCCATTACATTAGTTACAGTGTTGGAATATTGTTTTTGTTTTACAAGAAACATAATAATACCATGGATTAAAATTATGACAATGATTTTCACTTGTAAAAACTTGCTAATAAAGTTTATTTTTTCCAATTCATTACATTTTGAATTTTAAAATATTCTCTACTTTTACCTATCAGAAATAACATCTTTAAAAAGCAACCTACCCTTGGCGACGCTTTTGATGCTCTTCTTTAAGAATTCTGCACATTATTTTAGTTGATTCAGCTCCTTGTTTACCGGCTAGCCAATAGGTTTTCATTTCACCTTTACCCTTAAAGAAGTACAATTTATATATATATATATATATATATATATATATATATATATATATATATATATATATATATATATATATATATATATATATATATATATATATAATTCTTTAGTATATTTTTAACAGAAAATATACGAAACTATACGAAACTATATAATATATTTATTTCATTTTTTTTTTAAAAATGAATGTTTTGGTAAAACTATCTCCTCTAATATATTAATTTAAAATTGAAAAAAATAATTAAATCACCTTCACTTGAATTCTGCCTCGATAAACCGACAAATATTCTGTCCCTTTAAGGCAGTCGTGACAAGGTTGTGTGAGGTGTATTCTACCTGGCTAAGAGTTTATGTAAGATGTATTTTACCTAGCTAAGAAAGGTTTTATAAGTTGTAAATTTTATATTGTTAAGAGGTTATTTTACATATTTACGTGATGTAAAGTATTATGTATTTTATATAGCTCAGTGTACTAAGTGATGCAAGGTGCCTCTAGAATGTGAATAAAAGATGCATTTATGCCTGGTCAAATGTAAGATGTATTCTACCTAGGTAACAGTTGTCCTATATTTAAGTGTTCTTCCTGGTTTAAAGAGATTGAATTAAAAATATTTGTATTATTTCTTAAGATTAATTTTAAAGCTTAATTTGTAATGTTCCTAACCTCACTATTTGTTTGCATTCTGGCGGCAGTGTTTACTGTATCTCCAAATAGGCAGTACTGTGGAGTCCTTTTACCAACTATGCCAGCAACAACACTACCTGTGTGCATGCCTGTCAAATTAATATTAAACTAGTAAACAAATCCGTCCACTACTTAATTTGGTTTTACCGTTTCGTCAAAACAAATCACTAACGTAAAAGATCTCAGCAAAGCTTATAAAAAAAGATGTAACATACCAATTCTAACCTGCATACCAGCTCCCGTGATAGGATTTTTAACGTACATTGCGTTCTCTACAAGTTCTAAAGCCAGCCCAGCAACTTTTTGAGCATGATCTAAACATTTATCGGGTACACCACCCGCGACCATATACACTCCATCTCCGAGCGTTTCCACCTAGGACAAAAAGATATTTAATGAAATAGAGACGATTTAAACATTGTATTTTTTCCATGCTGAATTTATTGTAGGTTTAGTTTATTTAGGAGTCTTTACCCCTGATATGAATCGTTCTAAAATTTGCTGATTTCCGCGACTAGATATGTTATTTTGCATTTTTAAAAAGCGAGGACAATCAAATATTGATTTCTCTCCTTATAAAAACGGGTTATTTATATTAAAGACGTCCCAAATGTACGTAAACGATTTTTTGTTGTTGACGGATTTAAACTTATGATTGCGGAACCGTAATTTGACCCCCATGCAGATGAAGCTCGATAGCTGGAGACAACCATTCATCTATTAGAGCTCTAAAATAAAAAACAAAAACAGCTACCTCATTGAATGTTCTTGGTTGCAACAGAAGCAAATCCAATAAACCGGGAGTGATCTCCCCTAAACGTTCTCGAATATTCTTATATGAAACAACAGCGGATCGCAACTCGGGATATAGACATGACTTTTAATCCATTTTAAATACTTTAACTTTTAAAAAAAATAGAATAAAATATGGAAGAAAAAAGAATTGCACACCAAGATAAAATGTGCATAATAGTGCAGAATATCATGAGTACTCTATAAATTCACATGCGTTTTTTTGAGAAATCTAAAATAGCGAAAATTACTACTTCCTGTCCACGGCTTTTGAAAAATTGAAAGTAGAAAAAATTCCACTTCCAGTTATCGGAAATCGCTCAAAAGTTGATACGGATCTACGATTTTGATATAATACTTATATATGAAATTTTATCTACCTAGCTGTAACGGTATCGGATAATCCAGTTTTTCCAACTCCTTTACGCATAAAACGCCAAATTTTGATAAAATGGATTTATAATTTTTGCCACATTAAAAATGTGATGAAGGAAAGAAAAAATGAATAGCTAGCTGAAATCGGGGAACGTTCTAAATGGCTCATAACAATTGGACAACGAATATTTTATTGTGTTTTTGGGAATCTCTTCCATCACTAGAATTAAGATGAAGAAGAAGAAGAAGAAAGTTTTTAAAAAAATAAAGCGACAGTATTATTCTTATATAAGGGAGGTGTCACTTCAACTGCAATCAGGAATAAAAATTATTTTTTATAGGCCTAAAGGCCTACATTTTTTAGGAACGATGGAATAGTATATGCTTCAATTGAGACTTCTGGTCCACTGAAACTGATCTCTTTATGTCATACGTTGATAGATGAAAATTTTAAGCATATTCAGAAGTAATTAACACATGCAATCATGCATACAGACAAGTTGAATAAGAAGTTCATTTCAACGACACAACCTGAACACGTCAATAACATTAAGAAAGAAAAATGCATAACTCAAACGGACAAAATTTCAAAACTAAGTCTTTTACCGTTTCGGGCAGAAGTATTTAGATTTTTTTGCACGATTACGGTGCATCCTTTATGTTCCGTATATGATAGATGGAAGGTGAAAAAGGTGAAAACTGTCAAATTTCTGTTAATTATTTAGCACAATAATATTTTCTCCACATGCCTAATCTTATTACGAGAAAGTAGAGATGAATTTTACGAGTTGGCAAAAAAGAAGGGAGAATTTATGGAATAAATCGAGTAGACCGAACTGGACATTTGGGATTTTATTCCTGCTCTACCGCGTGTCCACAACTTGGACCTACACTGTCTTATTCTTACCTTGAAAAGTTTATATTTTTCCACAATTTTGTCATAAACTTCTGTCACATTTTGTATACACTGAACTACTTGCATAGGTGATCCTTCAGTGCAGATATCAGAGAATCTTACAAGGTAGCTAAACAAAATCGTTACTTGAGGAAATGCCTAGAGATGAATACGTAGAAGATTTAAAACGGTGTTTTACAAATTTTACTCCCACCCCCATTTACACTAACTAGGTTGCTTAAAATAAAAATATTCCAATAATTTCCTTTAAGCGCTGTTTTTGGTGTAGTAATTTATTTCTTACTTCACAAGTTGATAAAGCATCGTCGCCCAACTTAAGTCGGTCAGCAATACTTTTAGTTAACATTGAGTTGATCAGATTTTCACTTTGTTGTCTTGCTTTATCCAATTTTTGAAGAGTATCTTCGATTTGTCTCGACCATGCAGTTTGCTGAAATTATATGAACATGTTGAAATAAGTCATGGTGGAGTTTTTGTGTATAGCACACTAAGTTTTAAATTTTTCCCAACCTTTTCCATGCTGTATTCTAGGTCGGAGGCGCACTGCTGACCTGCTAGTACCAAATCACGACTGTTATCAAACATGTTCAAGTCATGTAGATAGATTCCTGTTTTCAACATGTCATCCAAGTTACCTAATCTAAAAACAAATCCGAAAGTAGGAGATTTTTGTATGGAAAAATACTTTTTTAAATTAAAAAACAAAAAGCGTTTTCATTACATACTTACAAAATGCACTGTAATAATAAATCAAAATTCTTCTTAAATTCTAATACAGGTATTCGAAACCCATTTTTAGTGACCGGAAAGATGTTTTTTCTGAATACATTATTTCATATTTCAAGAAAATCATATATTTTCTGCTTTGTAGCGCATTATCAATGCTTGTTATTGAAAAAAAAATATTTAAAAAAGCAATACTTTCAATGCAATAGAATAGCTCGACTAAAACGAATTGCGCACGAAATGAACGCATTGTTCGTTTAATAGCGACA
The DNA here is from genome assembly GCF_028476545.2 of Physella acuta. Taxonomy (NCBI): domain Eukaryota; kingdom Metazoa; phylum Mollusca; class Gastropoda; family Physidae; genus Physella; species Physella acuta. Next base: position 172,731 of record NW_026732275.1, read on the forward strand.
TAAGAGTCACTATTCCTGTCGCCGTGAGATATCAACGTTATTTATGGTTTTTACAGGGCACATTCTGAGATATATTGGCCGTACAGCGGACAGACGAGCCCAATCAATTAAATAAAAAAAAAATACAGTGCATTGTTTACATTTTTAAAAAATACGCAATTGTTATAGTGTTGAAATTTATTCATGTAGGGTAAGCCGGGGTAATTCCACACACTATATACTGAATACTCTCTAATTTAAGAGTGAGAATTTTACTTAAAAGTTACTATTTCCTGTTTCTAAGAGGTCATCTTCTGTACTTTCTGATATTGTTAGAGAAGCGTTCATCTACAATCAGAGCAAGAATTTTAATTTTCTCTGAATCTATATTCAAACATCAGTAGCGTACGCAGGGGGGGAGCAGGGGGAGCGGCCGCTCCCCCTCTGGCCATTTTCAGCAAAGTGGCGCCTTTTTGGAAACTTTTTAAACTCAAAGTTTTAAACAATGATATTTGTTAAAAAAATATTTTTGGTCGGCACATCTATGTAAATCACAAGATTTCTTTTCATGCAGCAATTAAGCATCATTGTACTAGTCTAGTAGTGTCTACGTTTACAACACGTATTAACAGCTGCATCAGTTTGCCATTCTAAAAATAACCATTACGATGCATTGGAATTTTTAAAATCCTCTACCGGTAGTACCACTTGGCAAGAGGGGTGTTAAGTTTAAGGCAACTATATAATGTATTTGCTTACGAATAATTGCATTAGAAAATTTTATACATAAAACTTTACACATAATTACTTTATCTATACAGTTTGAATCGTGTGATTAATTTTTTTAAAATTACAATACAGAAACAAATACAACTGATGTGGCACCTCTATTTAAATTTACTTATGGGCAAGCTGCGTAGCGGTGGGGAAATTTTGACACGTCAACAACGTCATTGTCATCACGATGAAGTAGTAGTAATATTCTTACAATTTGGGCGATAGTGATACGATTACAAATTATATGAAACAGTTACAACCCCCCCCCCCCTCCCCCATGGACCCCTCTGTAAAAAAAAATATTGTCATAATACCACTGCTACTTATTTAAATCTATTTCTGAATCAGTATACATGTGTAATATATATGTATGTTTAGAACAGTCATCTAAAAACTGACGCTATGTTCACTCTGAGTTGGTTATCTCCCCACCCCACACCTCACCACCACAATTGTGTAGAGCGACATTAATGTCACACCTAGGTATACACTGGGTTGGCTAATTGACCTAAAGTGACTGGGCAGTAAAAAGGTGTGTGAGCAATATGGTGATCTAACCCATACCTATCACTATGTTAAAAATATATCTTTAAGGAACACAAAGAAGCAGTAGCTAATTAAAAAATATATGATCTGAACTAATGACCGACATTTAGTTAAATGTAGGCTGTTATTTCGAATGTTTTTCTATGAGTTTGAAAAGCGTAGTTTTATACCAACTCTGATTTCAAAAACTTTCATTATGCTGTAATACTTTAGCATTTATGATGACGATATATTTCATTCTGATTATAGACAAAAACATTTTGTTAAAACGAATAGTTTTAAACAATTTCATTATATTCTAAAGTAATTATTTATTTGTTTTGACATTTATAATTAAATGTGTAGATATATACATATTTATATTAAGAAAGTGATTATTTCCCTTTATTTCACTTGTCTTAAAAAATTTCCCAGGAATTATTATGTAAAATTTTTTTTACAAGAATTACAAAACAGATTGTGTTACTTTCATTGTTTTTGGTTGTAGGTTGTGTATATTTTGTTTGTTTTTTTGTTTAGATTGATACATTTTTTGTTTTGTCAGCCTACATTGTGTGTTTTTTCTTATTTCTTCAGAGTGCTACTTTCAATTTATTTTACATCATAGCGAAGTAATGACATACAGCTAGTAATTATATATATATATATATATATATATATATATATATATATATATATATATATATATATATATATATATATATATATATATATATATATATATATATATATATATATAAAATACACGTATATGGAACGTGTTAAAAATTCGGCGCCTTTTTTGCTCTTTTCGCTCCCCCTACAACGAAAACCTGGATACGCCTCTGTCAAACATCCTTACGTAAGTACAACCCCTGCACTTTTTAAAAATATTTATTTTGTCTTATTTTTAATTGTCAATTATTTATTCATTTTATGGAAGCTTAATCATTTTTGTTAATGGTAACAATTGATGATGCTAGATCTAGCTGTTAATTCAAAACAGGAAAGCATATTTTTCTCAATAGTAGGTGTGGGGCAATTCCACACACATGGTGTGGGGCAATTCCGTACACTATAGTTTGGTATTATTTTTATTGTACCCATATTATTTATTATAATTTATGCAATATTTTTAGATAACAGGACCCACTTACATTAGTAATTAGACTTTCTAACATTTTATTTTTCCTTTTTTCAGAATGGTAAGCAATTATAAACGAATAACTTCAGCCTATGAGAAGAAGGCAATGAAAGCTGAGGTTGAAAAGGCCTCCTAATGAGAGCAGAATTCAGGAGGAAGAAATGGAGTCTTTCTCTTCATCCAGTGATGAAGAGTGGTTGCCCCCATGCAAAATTGTTTCCAAAGGGAAAAATGTTTTTTTTACAAATTTTTAAATACATGAATTTTAAAATTTTCATAATGTGTGTGGAATTGCCCCTCTCGGCATGTTTTTGTAACAAAAGTGAAATATTTAAAAATTGTATTTTGTTTTATGAATTATCTCTATATTTGTTTGTCATCATATAAGTAATGCATGTCTTGTTATACCATCAATATTATATTGTGGTAGTGTTAATTTTAGATTTTTTACAATTTTTTTTTAGAAAAGTAGTGTATGGAATTACCCCGGGTTACCTACATTTAAGATGGAAAAACAAAAATTGTAGATAAACAAGCACTAAATAATCTAATAACTGAAGACGGAACTTGTAAATTTCACCCACGCTACGAAAGGCTCACCCAAATGTTACACACCAAGTGCTTGAGTGGAACCCCCAGGGAAAGCGGTATAGAGGGCGCCCAAGGCAGACTGGATTCTTCTTAAAGAACTGAAGCCAACAGGGATGTCTTGGGAGACGGCAAAATTAATTGCCGGGGATCGGATGAAATGGAAGGAAATTATTTAGGTCCTATGTTCCATAAGGAGCAAAGAGGACTAAGTCAAGTCTAATTAAAAAAAACTATATATATAAAACTTACAATGGGGTACAAAGAAATGCGACTGCCTCCCAATCCTTAATATATTTCATTTGTCCTCTAAGCAACAGCCTCTTGAAATTGACTGCCCGCTTGTCGCCATACCTAGCAGCTAAATATATACAAAGAATACGTGAATACAATACTTAAAAGACTTTAATAAACTTTTCAACAGTCAATTAAATGTTGGAACTACCGTGTTTCTAAAGAAGCTCTAAAATTTTAAGAAACTAACCCTTCATTTCATGAATTAATTTTGTGCAAGCTTTTTTAGAAAAAAATCTTACAATGGGGACTGTGGTGTGTAGGGAGCATAAATAATGAGGAAATTGAAATATTTTATCAAATGATTATTTTGCAGTAAAAATGTGTTAAAATAGAAAAAAAAAATTATTCATTAATCATTGAAAATTTATTGTGTTATTATTGATAGGAGTAAACCACATTCATCCCAAATAAGCAGCATCACTTAGCTCAGCAGCACCTCTATCTAGTATAATTTGAAATTGTTAATGCAAAGTAGTTTTTAATTACTCAAACTTATTGATAGGAAGGAACCTAGAGTATATCTACAATGCTGATATTTGGCCATTATTATAGCTTTTTCCTATGCAATGAAACCAGTGACATGACTATTAGAAGCAAATGAATTGATTTATATCTGCTATATCAAAACTTTAAGCTTTATCTGGATTCTTTTGTGCAATGTAGATCTAGAAAATCTGTTCACCCATTATGCTAACACTTTATCCATGGTGCGAAATAAAATAATATTGAATAGCCAGAAGGCCTTGCACTAAAAACTATGTTGGTCAGTTGCTATTCCTCACAAATAATAGAGAACATTCATGTTAACCACTTGCTAGTTACCATCTGCTTACATCTTGTGAATGTACATCTTATAAATGTACGCCTACAGCTTATGAATGTATATCAGAATAAAGTCTACCGCTTTACTTGCTCCGAACCAATCACTTTATTCTCTCTACATCACTTTCTAAGTGTTCAATTTCAGTTCCAGTATCACATTCAACATCAGGTAAATAAATAGATGAATAATTAGAACTTAGTGATCAAAGAAATATGCAGTCTCTATTTCAGACAAATTTCACTACTAAAAGAAACTGTTATTATTTCTAGATTTATTTACTCTCTCAAAAAGCACCTAGATCACAGCTGTCAGACTAATGTAAAAAAAAAAAACGAAATCAAACTTGAATTGTGTAAAACGAAACACACCTATAGTCTGTTTCGGTTATGAATTTGGGTCAAAAGTGATCAAGCTAGAATATGATTGCTACAGCACGAAATGAAGGGTTAAGTTTGAAATTATACAAAGATGACAATTGGACGGTAAATATTTCATGATAGCCATTTCCCGATTTGATAGACTCAATAGCCAGATGCCAACGGCTTTAATGAAAGTTTCAAAATCATTTTCTCATTCTTTTGTCTTTTTACTTACTTCATGAGTCAAAACTTGTGAGGGACATTTCGATCACTTCTAATTGATCGAATTCTTTAAAACAATTTTTTTGTGACTTGTAAAATTTGACTTGATTGGATGCTTAATTTTTTTTCAAATAAAGTACTTTTATACACCTAGTGCGCTAATTTTTGTGGAGTATTGAATAAAGCGAGAGTGACCTCTCCTAGGCATATTCTTATGTTTTTATATAACAAAATATTGATGTGACGACAATTTTCTAAGAAAATGCTTCATTAGAATATAAGCTCAAATTCTGTAGATTATTGAGAAATCAGAAATAGAGCAAAATATCATTAAAAAGCAACAATTTGCCGCTCCGCTCTGTTATACACACTTTAACTAGAAATATATTTCTTAGAAAAGAAAGTGATATATCAAAATCTAAGGTAACCTGAAAATTCAAATGTTGAAAAAACCTGTTTATGATTAGTTCCACTTCCCATAACCGGAAAACGCGGAAAAGTTGACACAGAATTACAAATTTGATATGCATATATATAAAATTTCATCAAAGCAGTATTTCAAAATTGATTATGACTTGGTAGGCCTACTTTTTATTTCCTAGAAGTGATTATTTTACTTTCCACTTAGAGGTAATACGCAGTAGCATCTACGTGTTATATAAAAGTTTTATTTTTACCCCCGACGTTTTGTTGTGGTAGAGGAAATAAACAAAGTGATCATTTCCTTTCATCCGTAAGAGGCAATCGGCACAGTTATCATTTTATTTAGTTTTGGCCGCAATAAGCACTACCTGCGTATTTCCTAAAAATCTAACAATACTTTTGCTTTAGAGTCTAAATATAAGCACGTTATTTCGTAGGCCTATATCGTTTAAAGAAATACGTACGTAATAGGAACGGACAGTTCGGAAACAAAGTTAATTGTCACATACTTTTTATGCCACTGCTCATAAAGTCATTATTTAAATCTTCTTTCCGCCATTCAACCTCAAAAATCACTTTCTGGAGACACATTGTCTGTAAATCAATAAATTAAATACATAATAAATGAATAAATAAATAAATAAACAAACAAAAACACACACACACGCACGCACACACACACACAGACACACACATATATATATATATATATATGTGTGTGTGTATATATATATATATATATATATATATATATATATATATATATATATATATATATATATATATATATATATGTATATATATATATATATATATATATATATATATATATATATATATATATATATATATATATATATATATATATATATATATATAAAATTCTTGAGGATAAGCAGGAAGAAAATATTTTACATTGGTCCAGGTAAAGTCCACAAGTGGCCGTCGTAAGCTAAACATGTCAGTTACTGAAGATCCTATCAAGTCTTTCGTCTTTAGTAAGCTCGCAAGATTCCCACCGCAGCCAATAATCTTCATCTTTGCATTAAAGACTAGACAAAATGGGAACAGCTGTAAAAAGTAAAGAGTAGTACTTTAAACACAGCTTAAATACAGGGACAGAACTTAAGTTTAGTCAAACCTCACAGTGAGGGGTGGGTCGGCCGTTACAGGGCCCGTCACACACTAAAACAATTTCTTGCTAATAAACAGACCTATTACAACAGTGATTGCAACCATCAATCTTGCTGTAGCATAGAAAAAAATCTCCATGAGCTGTAGTACGAAAGGCAAAGGTTCACACACTTTTAAATAGTCTAATATGGTTTCTACTAAAGCTCATTTAAATAGTTTTTACTAGAGTAACCTTTATTCGCAAACAGAAAAAAGTGCAAGCAGATATTTGTGCACACAGAAAAATGCGTCATACGTTTTTGCATTTTTATATGCAATTTTTATTTAATTTAAATTTTTGAAATTTTAGTTGTAAGTATTTCGATGTAAAATTCAGCATATGGACGTCCACATTGACCCGAACGCCCCCACCCCCTCCTCTCCCGTCTATTTTTTTTCGGTCCTCCTTTCCCTGCGTGGACGTCATAAATGAATGACACCTTATCCAAAGTGCATGATTATCTTTAAAATAAACGTATGCGTTACATTTCTCGCCTGGGCGATGTGGGATGCGCCTGATTTAATTCATACAACGATTATTGTAGCTCACCGTGTCGTTAGTGCACAGACTTTTTTTTTAAACGAACGTAGACTGTCACTAAATCGCCAGGGTGCAAGGAGATGCGCCTGGTGCAGTTTTAACGTTGATTCAAGTAGTACATGTGACAACCCAAAGGACACTAAATCGACGGATACCAAGTTCTGTGACAGCTGTTCGAAAACTCCAAACGCCAAACCGCACCCGTGTGTTATTTTATATACCGGGGCGCCGATCTTTCGAATATATATATATATATATATATATATATATATATATATATATATATATATATATATATATATATATATATATATATATAGGATAGGGTTGACCCTGAAAAAATATTTTGTGGAGATCTGTGGGGCTATTCTTTTAGTTTTTTTTAAAATGGCATTTCCATTCATAGGCCTATTTTATAAGTTCGTAAATGAACAAGTAAAAAAACTTTAAAATTTGTTAACGATATATTGGTTAAAAGTATGAAATAAAATACGTACCTTAAAAAACGTAGAGCTCTTTATTTCAGGATAGGAGCTCAAGTAAATGCCCGTGTCACCCTTTTCACCAGATGGCGTAAATCCTCTGTTGTCAAACTGTAATCTAAAAGTTACATGGCAACCCTTTTCAGTAACTATTTCTTCCAAAACAGTGATGTCCACATCAACCTGATTAAAGAGGATATGCTCAGTTTATTTATTTTGATGTTTCATGTCAGATTGCATTGTCTTCATGTCTTGACCCACCTACCAATTTTGAAACAGAATCTGTCTGTTAGAAGTGCCCGAAATTTCGCTCGGATTTTTCGATCTAGACAGACAGACTGACGACAGGCAGGCAAAAGAAGCAAATTTAAAAAATCTTTTTAAAAAAAAGTTCTGCACACACATACTTATATACTCAAACATTCACATCGATGGTACTTACAGCGTAGAATTTCTTTGCACATTGCATAAGCTGCCCAATAACATAGTAGGTAAAGCCAGTTCTCATGGAACGGTAAATAAGTATACAACCACTTTTGTCTTCCGACTGTACTATAAATGACGGGCTCTACGAGATTAAAAGTAAAAATGTACTGATACAATATATCTGTATAAAATAAAAAATAGAACACCATATGAGAGAGAGAGAGAGAGAGAGAGAGAGAGAGAGGGAGAGAGAGAGAGAGAGAGAGAGAGAGAGAGAGAGAGAGAGAGAGAGAGAGAGAAAGGTTAAGTTAAAATATTTTTTAGGTCGGATATTTGAGTGTCGATACTTGCTACCTAATCTTCACCCGGTCTTCCTCACACTGTTAAAATCTATATTTATTTGTGGAGCTGAATTCGGCTGCTGTTTGTGTTTTTTGTGTGTGTTTTTAACGCTAAAATTAACTCAATTTATTGTCATAAGAACGCTGGTCGGGACTATATTATTTTAGGGAGAATCTGCTTTCTATGAACAATGTCTGGGTAGGAGGTATGATAGTTGGTATTTATACTTAAATTTGTTCTGTTGTTTGATATTTAAAAAATAAATTGGTATTTGATTGAAACCAACAACCAAGCAGTAAATTTGGCTGCCCCTAAAATCGGCGGTCTCTGACTGTAACCCTCTCAGCCCCACCGCCCTTAATCTGATACATTTATCATCCGTAGAGTGGGTGTTTTTAATACAAGAACAGCCGTTTTAATTCATAAACTCACATGCGGATGTACCTTAAAAAGCTGTAGAGGAATAATTGTTTCTTTACGATTTTTTTTTAACGGAGCTACCCCTTAATTCCGGTCAAATTTCAGTCTCCATGAAAAGTTTCGTTTTCATTTGATTTTCAATTGCGGTTAAACTTAGGGTCTGAAGTCAAAAGGTCTGTTTCCGGATAAAGTAATGCTTTGTGATAAAATGTCCGTTTCCGTTTTTTAATTTCGTTTACGATTAACTCAAATTTCCGGCTATTTTTTCGATTAAATTTTAGGATCAGTTTAAAATGTCAGTTCTGAATAAAGTTCCGGTTATATTTTGTACCTGTTAATGTGTTTAACATTTGGAGGAAAAAGGACATTCTCTACATAAATACGCATTTTACAGGTCTCCATTTAGTGCAAATCTAACGGAACAGACAAACCAATGAAAAAAATGAAAAAAATAAACAAAAACAAACTTTTTACAAAAGAGATCTATTGGTAGCGACCCATAAATGTAAATATATATTTTCTCTTCGTATTTTTATTGACAGGTTTTTATACTAGAAGGTAAGGTATCCACAGTAATATAGGCCTATATATATATATATATATATATATATATATATATATATATATATATATATATATATATATATATATATATATATATATATATATATATATATATATATATATATATATATATATATATATATATATATATATATATATATATATATATATATATATATATATATATATATATATATATATATATATATATATATATATATATATATATATATATATATATATATATATATATATATATATATTATATATATATATATATATATATATATATATATATATATATATATATATATATATATATATATATATATATATATATATATATATATATATATA
>NW_026732276.1:0-124454 GCF_028476545.2 Physella acuta
TAACTAACCACTACCCTAACTACCACTACCCCTAACCACTACCCTAACCACTACCCTAACCACTATCCTAACTAACCACAACCCTAACCACTACCCTAACCACTACCCTAACCACTACCCTAACCACTACCCTAACCCACTACCCTAACCACTACCCTAACCACTACCCTAACCACTACCCTAACCACTACCCTAACCACTACCCTAACCACTACCCTAACCACTACCCTAACCACTACCCTAACCACTACCCTAACCACTACCCTAACCCTACCCTAACCCTACCCTAACCACTACCCTAACCACTACCCTAACCACTACCCTAACCACTACCCTAACCACTACCCTAACCACTACCCTAAACCACTACCCTTAACCACTACCTAACCACTACCTAACCACTACCCTAACCACTACCCTAACCACTACCCTAACCACTACCCTAACCACTACCCTAACCACTACCCTAACCACTACATAACTAACAACTACCCTAACCACTACCCTAACCGCTACCCTAACCACTACCCTAACCACTACCCTAACCACTACCCTAACCGCTACCCTAACCACTACCCTAACCACTACCCTAACCACTACCCTAACCACTACCCTAACCACTACCCTAACCACTACCCTAACCACTACCCTAACCACTACCCTAACCGCTACCCTAACCACTACCCTAACCACTACCCTAACCACTACCCTAACCACTACCCTAACCACTACCCTAACCATTACCTTAACTACTACCCTAACCACTACCCTAACCACTACCCTAACCACTACCCTAACCACTACCCTAACCACTACCCTAACCACTACCCTAACCACTACCCTAACCACTACCCTAACCACTACCCTAACCACTACCCTAACCACTACCCTAACCACTACCATAACCATTACCTTAACTACTACCCTAACCACTACCCTAACCACTACCCTAACCACTACCCTAACCACTACCCTAACCACTACCCCTGACTTACTTGAGAAAGTCCACAGGTATCTCAGTACCAGGTGTCGTGTGCTGCAGACGTAGAAAATCCTGAAAGAAACAAACATCTTTGTTTTCGGGTTCAATGACCTCTCAATAACAGCTTCTGGACATGCATACCATCTTACTGATATAAACGATAAAACTTGTATGACATGAATGACATCTAAATGTCATATACATCTCCTTATAAGTTAAACATTAACAGATGAGTACGTTGTTTACGTGTTTGGTTAGAAAGAGCACTTCCGCTTGACCATGTGATACCAGATGGTGTTCTCGGCTACTGTGGTCTTCCATTTCTTCAGGCTGGGTCACGTGTGGGGAGGGAATATAGTTTTATAAGTATAAAGTACATACGCTGTGTACATCAGTAGATCATGTACACATATGTACAAGTTCGCTTGTACACACGAAGTACACATGTAGACATTATTTACCAGCTATGCACCCGTTCATATTGACACGCCTTTACACACCAACACACCAACACACCGTGTACACCTCAACACACTATCACTCTCATGTACATAATTACACATCACAAATACCACTGCACAGAATGTATACGTTACCCACCACGTAGACAGTTTACACATCGTGTACATCTCTGCACACCATGTACAAACCACTATCACATTTACATATCCACATCCCATATACACAACTACACACCCGGTACACATCTACACACAACTTACACATACTCGCCTTGGAGACATTTTACACATCATGCACATATCTGCATACCATGTACAAATCACATGTACACACCTCATGTACACAACTACACACCCGGTACACACACCTTACACATCCCCCACCCACAACTTACATCTGTTGTGTTCCCTTTCACCATACAACCCAGGAGTTTATTGACACACCCAGAAGAAAGTTTGTATTCCCGAAACTTTTGGACTGCCAAAATAAAAACATAAACGAGAGCGTTACTTTCATTAATCTCAACGAGTATTATACTAATTTGTGTTTTCTGCTCAAGTTGATAATCACTAACAAATTTTATTTAGGCAAAGTTTTTGGTAGGTGTGTAAGTATGTGTATGTATATGTGTACTTGGTATGTAGATATGTAGGCCTTTGTTTTAAAAGTTTTTAAAAAATAACTTTTAATTAGTTGTAAAATGGTGTAAAGGTGTGTACGTAATACGTACACATGATATAGTGTTTTATGTACATAGTGTGTGGGTGTGTACATCGTGTGAAGCAGGGTTTTTTTTTTAATAAAAAAACAAGGGAGACAACCTTTTCCAGACAGAACGTAATAAAATCTCTCTGATTGCTTCCCTTGGTACGCTATATGCCTGTTGTCATCGTATCTGTAATTTAAAAAGAAAACAAAAACATACAGAATATCAGACAAAACTGAGTTGAAATACAGAAGTATGTAACACATTCACTTACATAAATAATAAAGCATAAATTCAAAGCAGCAGAAATAGATATCTTAATTATTATTTTTTTTAAATCGATTCACATTGAAACAAATATTTTTCCCTCTCCCCCTCTCACCGGAAATTTGTCAGTATATGTGACAATGTTAGCCTCACTGACTCCAACCTTGTCAGTGTATGTGACAATGTTAGCCTAAATGACTCCAACCTTTTCAGTATATGTGACAATGTTAGCCTCACTGACTCCAACCTTGTCAGTGTATGTGACAATGTTAGCCTAAATGACTCCAACCTTTTCAGTATATGTGACAATGTTAGCCTCACTGACTCCAACCTTGTCAGTGTATGTGACAATGTTAGCCTAAATGACTCCAACCTTGTCAGTATATGTGACAATGTTAGCCTCACTGACTCCAACCTTGTCAGTATATGTGACAATGTTAGCCTCACTGACTCTAACCTTGTCAGTATATGTGACAATGTTAGCCTCACTGACTCCAACCTTGTCAGTATATGTGACAATGTTAGCCTCACTGACTCCAACCTTGTCAGTATATGTGACAATGTTAGCCTCACTGACTCTAACCTTGTCAGTATATGTGACAATGTTAGCCTCACTGACTCTAACCTTGTCAGTATATGTGACAATGTTAGCCTCACTGACTCCAACCTTGTCAGTATATGTGACAATGTTAGCCTCACTGACTCTAACCTTGTCAGTATATGTGACAATGTTAGACTCACTGACTCCAACTTTGTCAATGAAATTGTCTCTAAAGATCCTCTACTTCACCCGCCTTGCCATGACGTCTTGAGAGCGGTACGCAAGAACTGGTGACGTTTTCCACAAGGCCATTGTTCTTCTTTTTAACAGCACACAAAAACACTTCACAATCCGTGTTCGGCTCCTCATTAAAACTACAAGTGGCATTTATTGTGTTGTGGGGTCAGAGGTTACATTTTATGGGTGTGATTTTGGTGGTTTATGGTTATGTAAATACCACTCTTAAGAGCGTTTTTTTTTTGTTACATAAGACATCACGTGGTTCCAAACAGGATGTAGTATTATATGTTCATAATAAGGTCAAATAATTGGAACGAGGCTAGATAAGGGCGAACTGTAAGACAAATATCAGGACCGAAAAATAGGCTAAATATAAGGCTAAAACAGTAAACAAGAAAGGCTAAATAATACGACTTTTAACCATTTGATTCATTTTGTAGCGATTTTACTACAACGTGAAATAACCACAAATGCATTTTTGTGTGTTAAAATAATTGAGTTTTTAAATACGTCAATTCTTCTTCTTCGTTCTTAATTGTAATACCTCCAATACAATTAAGTATTACATGTCAACATGTTTTCAGTGTTTCTTCCAGACTTGTTTCTCTGGGGGGGGGGGGGGAGGGGGGCGGACAAATTTTAGGGGGGGGAGGGGCGGACACTGTTAAAAGTATATATTTTCTATATAAATTCCCTTTCGTTTCGGGGGGGGGGGGTAGACTTTCTTGGGGGGGGGGGGAGGGGGGCTCTGCATGCTTTGTGCCTATGTCCTATTGATACCGACTTCATCCTGCTTTCTCTATGGAGTTGTTTACATAGCCTCTGTCCACACAAGTACAAACTACAAATCATCTGTTATTTGGCTAAACTCGGGTCGTGTGGAGTTAGCAATCATACGCTCTCCTGACCATGCTAGTAGGCTCCCATCCAAGAACGTGTGTAAATATAGAGATGTTTTGTTTTCTACGCGCTAATCTTACTTACAACGAACAGAAAGAATTGAAAATAAAATGGCACCAACCTCTCATAGGCCAACACACGAGCCAGCTGACAGCTCATCTCAGCAAGAAACAGATGGAGGAAAGCTTTCGTTGTCCTTAGCAACCACAGTATCTACACACATTCAAGACACGCAAATAGACAATGATGGCGGCAATCACACAAAATCTAAACTGTACTCATCTTAGTGCCCCCCCCCCCCCACTTATTTTTTGGTATGTGTGGCGACACCTCAACTGGGTTCACAGAAAAATGTGAACTTGGAAAACTGCGCAAACAGAACAATGCGTAAATATAAACTAATGCGCAGTTTACCGTTGCGCATCTTTCCAGTCACCCCCGCACCATACACCCATCCCCACACACATCCTCAGAATATCAGAATCTATCGATTACATCTGTGACCTGTGTTGTTAGTAAACTAAAGCGCCTTTACTTTCTCCAACACACAACAGGTACTAAATAGAGCTGAATAGACTCATAGACTATCCTCGTCCTTGAAATATTTTTTATTATGATCATGGTTCAGATAAGAATCTACATAAGTTTTGTGCGCGTGTGCTTTCCCTCGACCACTTCCACCACCTGAAGTACTCACCTTTTTGATCTGGTCCTCCGTCCTGTAGTCTGGGTTGGTCATTAGCACGTGCTGTAGTTCGCTGCTCATCTACAATTAATTTTTTTTTTAAACTTACTTTTGCTACAAGTTACCTGGCTAGCTACATATTACCAGAGGCGTAGCGACCCTTCCCGGCGCCCGGGGACAAACTTTCGATTTGCACCCCACCTCGAACTTTTGATTTGCACACCCCCCCCCCTAAAACTTTCAATTTGTTTTTCCAACCCATTTTGGCGCCCCCCCCCCCTAAGGTCGGCGCCCGGGGACATATGTCCCCCCGCCCTCCCCCTCGCTACGCCTCTGCATATTACTATTGTATTCGTATTTCTATTATCCCCCCCCCCCTGCCCTCCAATATTAGAATGTAACCTCATAGAAACTACTATAGAATGACAACTAAAATGATTCCAGTCTGATGACTTATTGGTTGTTTCTCCCTTTCTAGCCTTCGTGAGCCAGTTACTTTTACCTTAAGCCTTAAGTCATGTTTCAAAAAGTGCAATAAAAAAGAGGAGTTATGAGGATAGCTTCCCTTGGATATTTGAAACTTACCGACGATTTGATTGGCTGTTGCCGACCAGCTTTGTATTTTATCCTCTGTTTGCGCATGACCGCTGGACCGGCATCCGGGTCATCGAAATAAAAATAGCTGAAACAGGTACAAGGGTTTTTTACACCTCATATGTGAACACTACTTAGTATTAAACCAACAGATTTAGTGACTTCAGACACACATGTCAATATCTATGTACATATTTGTCTGCATAGGTAAAAAAAAAAAAAAAAAAAACAACTCACCGTCTGCTACTATTGGCCAAACAGGATATCACGTAGACCATACGAAATGCGTGCTTAAGAAGTTGCCAGTACTATATATGACGTGAAGAAATCATAGCATATGTTAAAGTAAAAAAATAAAATACTTTAAAAGATTTCGTCTTTGATATGATCTTATGGCTGAAAACAGACTCTAAACCTTTAACAATAACAAATATAAAATATGGTGGTTAAAATGTTCAAATATTTTTAAGCTAAATTTTACCATCAAACTAGCTCATCGTTTCTACATACAATATATTAGCTATCCATTTATATATGTATATGGACATACTATCATTCAGTGGCGTAGCCAGGAATTGGTTCAACTATGTTTCCATTTGTATAAAATCATATATATATATATATATATATATATATATATATATATATATATATATATATATATATATATATATATATATATAGATAGGGGTGTGAGTCCATGGGTGGGGTTATAACTCCCCCTAACCCCCCCCCCCCCCTTGCCTACGCCACTGCTATCATTCAAGTCATACACAAAAGCTTCCAAATAATTTCTCGCAAAGAATGGTCGGCTCTATATATTAATTCAAAGCAGCAATTAGTTGTTGTTATCATCGTCAATATTTGGTGTAGACAAAACGTCTGATGTTGTTTGTTAACTATGAACGTGGACGATCAGGAATGTTCTATGTTTATGGAGCCAAGTGGTCGTAGTGGTTAAACGTCTGACCTGGTACGCGCCTGGCTAAGATTATCACGTCTGTGGCTTTTAAAGCGCACTCATTGTGCAATAGAACATCATAGGAAAAATAAACCAGGAGTGATCTCCCCTAAACTTTCTCGAATATTCTTATATTAAAAACCAGGTGATGGGAACTCGGGATATAGACATGAATTTCAATCCATTTTAAATACTTAAACTTTTACAAATAGAATAAAATCTCGTAGAAAAACAATTGCACACCAGTGAACGCCAAATAAAATGTGCATAATAGTGAGGAATATTATTAGTACTTTATAAATTTGAGAAGTCGGAAATAGCGTAAATGAGTACTTCCGGTCAACGGAAATTACTCAAAATTTGACAGACGGTAGAGAATTAGATCTTTACTTACTTGTGAAATTTCATTTATCTATCTGAAATAGTACTCAAGTTATAGGCTTTTGAAAAATTCAAAGTAGAATTAGTACCAATTCCGGTTATCAGAAATCGCTCAAAAGTTGATACGGATCTACGATTTTGATAAAATACTTATATATGAAATTTCATTAACCTAGCTGTAACGGTACTCAAGTTATCGTGTTTACACACAGACACACACAGACATACACACAGACATACGGACAAGATTGCAAAATTATGTTTTTCCGTATCAGTGAGGTGTAAAACGTGGAGATTTGCAAAAATCTCGATTTTTTGTTTGCACGATTACAAGACTTTCTCTATACTTCATATATACGAGAAAGTAATAACTCGTGTCTCTCTGTCCATTTATGCTTTTTTAATTTCTAGTATATACGTTGAACGGAAGTAATAATTTTTGCTATTTCCGATTTCTCAAAAAAAAAATTTGAATTTATAAAGTACTAATAATATTCCGCACTATTATGCAAAATTTATTTGGCGTTCACTTGGTGTGCAATTTTTTTTTTCTAAGAGATTCTATACTATTTTTAACAGTTTAAGTAATTGAGAATGTATTAAAAATAATGTCTATATCCCGAGTTGCCATCCCCCGTAGTGTTATATAAGAATATTCGAGAAAGTTTAGGGGAGATCACTCCCAATCTATTTTCGTAGCAATGTATTGATTTTATGCAGGTGGGAGATACGTTTATTAGTGGTGGGCGTGGCTGTTGTCTTTTAGAGTTCCCGATCACGAAGTTGAGAGTGGGTACTTTTTACAATGGCCTTTTAAGCCGGCTTAAGTCTACAGTGATTATATACTTCAGGTTAAGTCATGTCTGCTAACTGCAGTCAACTCATATTTAACTTGAATGACTGCAAATATCTACACAAAACTAACCGAATCCTACATCGTTGTGAAGTCAGTTATATTCAAGTTTGTCAGTATCAGTATCAGCCTAACCAACTCACACACCTCACCCAACCTACCAACCTGGTATTTAATACACCTCCCCCAACCTACCAACCTGTATTTAACACACATCACCCAACCTACCAACCTGTATTTAACACACCTCCCCCAACCTACCAACCTGTATTTAACACACCTCCCCCAACCTACCAACCTGTATTTAACACACCTCACCCAACCTACCAACCTGTATTAAACACACCTCACCCAACCTACCAACCTGGTATTTAACACACCTACCCCAACCTACCAACCTGTATTAAACACACATCCCCCCAACAATATGAAGGAAGGATTCTCGTCAACTCGGTGGTGTCCATTAACTAAATCAGCAATCGGGTTGGGGAGTTGCTAGCATTTAAGTCCTACGCCAGCCACGTCTACTTCCAGTTAAGATTCAAGATATTAGCTATTTTTGCCACCATTATTATTGTTAAACAACAATTAACTTTTAATTACGACATGCAATATAGCCATAGTTAACCTGATTCAAAGGTTATACACAAAAAAACTGATCAACCAATACATTTAACTAATGTTGCGATCAAAACCTACACTATTTCAACTGCCAAATATACTTTAAATGTAGTATTAGTTTGGCGAATATTAGGATAAGGGGTCATACTTAAATTTTATTTTTTTTTTAATTTATTTTTTTATTTTTTAATTTTTCCGCCTCAGACACGTAATTTATAGTGTCAGTTGTGTGTTCGCTTTAGTATTATAGTTTTCATCATCGGCTTGTGAGGACTGATACAGATTTACAATAGTAATATTTCTTTCTTACTTGTAGCCTGCTTTCATTCATTTAAGATGGTTTACTTATACTTAGATCTAATACAAAACGTCTAAATATAAATAAAAAATAAAAGAAAAAATCCTTAAATGAAGTCACGCTTTTCTTTTTGTCTATTGTCAACTATCCTTTACTTACGCAGAGTATTTTAATCAATTTCTATTACAATTTATTAAAACAGTTTTCTAAAACGTGATATGATGGCTAAAATTAATTTTATAACATTCCTTTTGTATCATGCAAGTGTGACGTCACACCATCAGAGCTGCCCCTCCCCCTAATCACACACCGTCACATAATTACCCCCCCTACCCCCTATGGGCGACCCCTAAGCTTTTCAATGTGCTGGACTTGTAAAAAATGATTATCTCCCATTTAAGATGAAAAATTTAATTCAGGGGAAATAAATTATAAATTATTCCTTAAATTTAATTTTTTAAAATATAAATACGCTTAAGAATAAAAACCAAAACCTATTATTTATTAATTATATAACATAATTACATTTCTTTGAATTTGATGGGAAACTGGTACAATTAATAAAATTACATTTTAAGTTTTAGCTAGGTACAGAAATTAAAAACTTTCTAATTAATTTTTATATTTTCTTTTAATTAAAACAAATTTTATTATCCGATATATCTAGCCTTCGGTACTCGTTTCACCTGAATTATAGGCCTTTATATTTTAAAATTTTGTGCTTGTTTGTGAAAAATAATGTATGAAATAGTTATTGGTCAAAACGCAATTTGCTTTACTACACGCTGAACGATATTATTGACAAAGCAAAGAAATAACTAATTAGCTAAAAATCTGACACATTTAACATAACACAGGCACACACTAATTAAGTGACTTAAATGATTCCGTTAAAAATCTGGTTATTCTATGGTCATTATGTTGTTTTTAAGTAATTTGTATTAGTTTGACCGATAAAATTGTATATATTTCATAGCGTACGTCTTGATGAGTAGATCAATAGATCTAGATGTAAATCAAATTTGAATGAAGTCGTTCCTTTCTTTATAGTCTAAAATCGGAAAATTCACATATTAAAACAAGTTAATTAAAAAGTCTAGTGACGTTTAAGCGCAATTTCCTTATGTTATCTAAAAATAGCTCTGTCGTAGCGTAAATCAAGAGCAGGGTTAGTAAAACCATTGGTTAGTTATTAAAACGTTTTTTATTAATTTTTTTTCAGTATTTTACATGTTTTATTTACAATAGAGTTACATGACTAAAAGCCATTGCGCCTAGCTACCGAACGTGATGGCGCAGCCATTGAACGTGATGGCGCAGCTATTGAACGTGATGACGCGTGTGGTGTGGTTGGATAAACATGCCTACTAATTCGGTCCAAATTTTAATTAATTCAAAAAATTTTTGGGACCGAACGAAAGGATATTTTTGAAAACTTTCTTCGGCAATATTGTTCTAAATTATGGCAGAAATCGATTGGTACATGTTTCAAGTCGCTAAGTGGTCTGGTTGCCGAGATATGGGCCAAAAACTGCATTTTTCGAGGTTTTTTGGCTTTTCCGGGAAATCCATGAAAGAAACCCGGAATTTTTATGGCCTATGCTCATCCTCGTAACTTGCTTAACATAATTGCTTTTGGAACTAGTCATCGATATTGCTTCGTTGAGGAGGAGATACGACTTAAAGCTGCGGACACACATCCATCCATTCATCCAGAAATGACGGGTTTATAAACGCAATTCTCCAGAATGGAAATTGCGCTAAAAAAATAAAAATTAAGTTTGACTTGGTGTGTCTCAATCCCGCACCACCTGCGTGGTATTAAGTACACTATCATCTCAGCTATTTAGGCACCTTATAAAACATGGTGAATGAAAGACGTATCAAAAATTTTAACTTACGCGAATATGCCTATTCTTTCAAATTGATTTTTTTATCCCAAAGGCCTGAAAATAGTTTAATATAGAAATTTTTTTTGGAATAGATTCTAGAGTAAATAGAGGTATACACATGCGGACATTGCGGTATACGGACATTGCGGTATACACATGCGGACATTGCGGTATACACATGCGGACATTGCGGTATACGGACATTGCGGTATACACATGCGGACATTGCGGTATACACATGCGGACATTGCGGTATACGGACATTGCGGTATACGGACATTGCGGTATACGGACATTGCGGTATACACATGCGGACATTGCGGTATACGGACATTGTGGTATACACATGCGGACATTGCGGTATACACATGCGGACATTGCGGTATACACATGCGGACATTGCGGTATACACATGCGGACATTGCGGTATACACATGCGGACATTGCGGTATACGGACATTGCGGTATACACATGCGGACATTGCGGTATACACATGCGGACATTGCGGTATACACATGCGGACATTGCGGTATACGGACATTGCGGTATACACATGCGGACATTGCGGTATACACATGCGGACATTGCGGTATACACATGCGGACATTGCGGTATACACATGCGGACATTGCGGTATACGGACATTGCGGTATACACATGCGGACATTGCGGTATACACATGCGGACATTGCGGTATACGGACATTGCGGTATACACATGCGGACATTGCGGTATACACATGCGGACATTGCGGTATACACATACGGACATTGCGGTATACACATGCGGACATTGCGGTATACACATGCGGACATTGCGGTATACACATGCGGACATTGCGGTATACACATGCGGACATTGCGGTATACACATGCGGACATTGCGGTTTACTGACATTGCGGTATACACATTCGGACATAGCAACACACGATTCTTTACTAAAGACACCCTGAAGCTTCAAATTGTTGAAATGCCCCGTGAAGAAGTCAATGACACCCAACTTGAAAAAATCTTTAACTACATCACGCCAGACAAATTAATCACAGTCAGATGAAAACGAAGAAGAAGAAGATGACAGCGAAGATGAAGAAGATACATAATTTTCTTTTACGATCTATAACTTTCTATTGGGATGTGATAAATGCACGACTTCCCTCACTACAAATGTAACCCTTTACATCTTAATCAACAAAATTAAAACTTAATTGACCTCACGATTAATTAGCGAGAGCAATTATGTTTTGTCCTATTTTGTTTCCGTGCACAGTTCACAAATAAAACTAAGAAATTAATTAAGAGAGACTTACACTTGTACAAAAAAGGAAGACGTTAACAATTTTTAAAAATAATTAAAATGTAGAATATATGCAATACTTTGCTTTAAAAATGTTGAAATAAAATGTCTTTGGTAAATGAATACATGACATAAACGCAACTGTAAAAAAAAAAATAAGTATTTAAAATAATTTTATTTGAAAAAAAAAGTGTCCACAAACAATAATAAAAGGGAAATAATCTAAGTTGAGAATTAACTACAGATCGGCGAGGTAAAAAAAAAAAAACCTGATAACACCATATTGGCCAAGAAAAACAAAAGCGCCAACTGTATGGATTGGACCCGCCGGGTGCAAACAACAAACAACATCAGCAGACAGGGAAGAAAAAAATATAGGGGGGGGGGGGGAGATCAGTTGTCAGTGGGAGTGACATGGATCCCATAAGGGGTGGGGGGGGGGGGGGTAATCCTTAATCGTGTGTGCTGGAGAGGATGTGTGTTTTTTAATTTGTTTCTATTTTATTTATGCTACCGGACAGAAGAAAAAAATATTTTTTTTTTTCCAGATAAGCCCCGCCACACATGAAAAAAATTCACGGGTAAAAAGTTAAGCCCCGCCACTTTGCTATCTCTAATTTAATGTGCACATGCAATCATGACTTATTTATGATGTTAAGACATTTAAATATTTAAACGCACGCCATACAAACAACTTATCCACCTCTAAGGTTTTATGTTAGGGCTAGTGCTGGGCTAGGGTTAGAGTTAGAGTTAAAAACTTTAAGTTCAAGTTTAATAATATCCCCCCCCCCCACACACACACACACACACATTTTTTTTTTATTAATTTTTTTTTTGTGGCGTGGGTTATCTGGAAAAAAAAACGGTTTGGTTTATAGAGTATTCGATCAAATCCAGCTGTGTTTGAACTCAACTCTCTTACCGTTTCTACAGATCTTACATTGATAATACTGACAGACGACAGGAGTTAAAATGTAGAACAACTCACACATAGGCGTATCTTACCCTGCGGCTATTTCTTCTGTTTTTTCTCAGAAGCTCGGCCTCCATCTTTGCCAACATCTGCAGAACATAGATGTGAGTTTAGTAAGACACAAATTAATTTACTTACTACCTTGTTGACTAGAACGGGGTAATTACAGTGATAAACAGCACACACACAAGATTTACTGGTACATAACAAACTAGAAGATAATATTACACGTAAGAATACAGGTGAAAATTGTACAGGTATAGCATCCGGGTGGAGTTCTTACAGGTAAATATGATAAAGCTGAATATCATAAATGCAAATATTATACAGAAAAATACAGTGGCGTAGCGAGGTCGGGTGTTACCCGGTGCGGCACTTAATGGTGTCACCCCCAGAGGCGTAGCGACCCTTCCCGGGGACAATCTTTCAAATTTTTGATTTGCACCCCCCCCCCCCCCCCCCCCCCCCGACCTCAAACTTTCGATTTGCACCCCCTCCGTCGAACTTTCGATTTGCACCCCCCTCAAGTTTTTCTCTATATATTTTGCAATTTTTTGCCTTGGTGTCACCCCCTTAAATGTTGTCACCCGGTGCGGTCCGCACCCCCCCCCCCTCGCTACGCCTCTGGGAAAACATTAGAAAATTAAATATCATTGAAGTAAATATCGTACTGATGAATTGCATACAGGTAAGTATCATACCGATTGATACTTACAGGAAACTTTCACAGAGGTAAATAGCATACAGGTATACACTCTACGGCTACGTAACATAAGGAGCATATCAAAGAGGTAAATATACAGGTAAATATCGTACTTGTAAATACACAGGGGAATATCATACAGGTAAATATCAGACAGGTATGCTACTTGATTATACAGCTTTGTATCACGATTCCTCATTGTTGAGCCATAAACATAATACCATTGTGTGTTGCTACTGTATATCAAATATCAAACGCCCCCCCCCCCCTTACACCCTCCACTCTCCACAAATCCAATACAGCAACCCATCTCTAACAGAGCAGCCATTTCTTTACCCAACATAAAATGCTAGCAATGTCTTTATTGGATTCTTCTCACGTATCAAGTATTCTATTATGTCAACTCTCTACCCATTGTTTGCGTCTTAAAACACAATCCCCCACCCCCACACTGTAACGCCGGATGTAAACATATACCCCCCCCCCCCAGGAGCTGTGTTGATTCAAAGTTCAGCAGAAAGTATTGGGAGTCCCGGGTGAAGAGTTTATTGATCTCAAGGAGTTCCATTAACTCGTGTGGTTTGCAAATCAATCGATGAGCCGGCGTTTGATCTGGGCAGATAGCTGTCGAAAGTTGTGGACCCCCATGTCGGTGGGATTACAGTTCTTATCTGAGCAAATAGTTCAATGTCTGCTAGTGTGTGTGTGAGGGGGGGGGGGAAATAGGTGTTTTCTTGTGGTTGATGTGTAGGGGTGTGCCTTTGTGGGTGATGTGTAGTGAGGTGTTATTGTGGGTAGGGGCGTGTCCTTGTGGTTGAAGCGAAGTGAGGTGTGCTTGTGGGCAGGGGTGTGTCCTTGTGGTGATGTGTAGGGGCGTGTTCTTGTGAGTGATGTGTAGGGGTGTGTTCTTGTGAGTGATGTGTAGGGGCGTGTTCTTGTGAGTGATGTGTAGGGGCGTGTTTTTGTGGGTGATGTGTAGAGGCGTGTCCTTGTGGGTGATGTGTAGGGGCATGTCATTGTGTGTGATGTGTAGGGGCGTGTTCTTGTGGGTGATGTGTAGGGCGTGTCCTTGTGGTGATGTGTAGGGGCGTGTCCTTGTGGGTGATGTGTAGGGGCGTGTCCTTGTGGGTGATGTGTAGGGGCGTGTCCTTGTGGTGATGTGTAGGGGCGTGTCCTTGTGGGTGATGTGTAGGGGCGTGTCCTTGTGGTGATGTGTAGGGGCGTGTCATTGTGGGTGATGTGTAGGGGCGTGTCCTTGTGGGTGATGTGTAGGGGCGTGTCCTTGTGGTGATGTGTAGGGGCGTGTCATTGTGGGTGATGTGTAGGGGCGTGTCCTTGTGGGTGATGTGTAGGGGCGTGTTCTTGTGAGTTATATCTGACGTCATATAGGGTCTGCAAGAGTGTCCAACATATGACGTATCTGACGTCATATGTGGTATGCAGGGGAGTGTCCTTGTGGGCAGTATCTCACGTCATATGAGATATGGGGGTTGTGAGGTGTGTTTTTGTGGGTGATGTGTAAGGTGTTTATTGGCAGGGTTGTAATGGACAGGGGGAAATGTCCGGAGGGTAATTGTTGTGGGGGGGGGGGGGGGGTTATTTCCTGCTTCCAACTATTTCCAACAAAACCTTAGGGTAGAAGAACTCAGTACATTTACTATGTAAGAATAAAATGCACTAACATTTTCGCTTTGTCCGGCGCCCATTTCCTTGAGAAACGCCAGCAGCTCTGGTTTTGGTTTGACCATAGCCTGGATCTCGTCCAGTCGGTTCTCGATACCTTCCATAGGGTCTTCATCTATACAGTCATATATATATATATATATATATATATATATATATATATATATATATATATATATATATATATATATATATATATCGTAACAAACAGGAGTGCCACTATAAGGGTAGTTAGGGGGAGGACCGCATTGAAAACACGTGTGACAGGTGGGGGGGGACACATGAGCGAACAATCGATTATTTGACTGTGATTGAGTGTCGCTTTGCCCACTAACATTAATAACTATGAATAGTTAATTGCAGTATTTTGAAACACATGGAGGGGGCGGCACATAATTGAGTGGGAGGGGCGGGTTAAGCATTGAGTTACTACACCATGTGGTACTAGACCTTAGCGTCATGTACTTACAGTGTTGGGATACAGTATATAACATTTCTAAGAATAGAGGCATTTCTAAGAATAATGGCAATATATCCGTATTGTAGATCAAACAGTTACACGAGGAATACTCCCAATGTATGTAATTGCTCAAAAAAAACTTTTGTCAAAACATTATATTATAAGGGGCTGGAATCGGAGTCAATGGCCTCAATGGCGCATAACCAGTTGACACGTATACTTAACTGTGTAGGAGGGGATCCCTTCCAACACGAAAATTAAGAAAGAAGAAGAAGAAGAAAAAAACATTATATTCTCTCGACCCACTTTTAATGTAGGTCATAACCACCACGTTACAATCACCTGGTAAAACATTTTGCTTTAATCGCGAGTAACTTAACACCGGGTTAATTAATGACACCCACGCTCATTAACCAGTGACGTCACCTTGCAGTGTGATGGTCAGAAGTTTTTTCGTCCTCTCGAATTTTCTCCTCTGTTTCTCCGCCTCGTCCCGCAGCAGCCAGTCGTGCTCGATCTCAAACTCCGCCGCCCGCTCGGCGCGGGTTCGAGACTCGGCCAGACTGAGGTCGTCGTCGTCGCTCAGGTCGAAGGACTGGCCGCGGAGTTTGGGCAGTGACCTGGGTTTGACCCTGGTCACGTGACCGGACCAAGTTGATGGGCTGGGGTAGGTGTTGTCGGCCATCTTGAGAGATTCTAGTCGGTGCTGGACTTAGGTCTTTTAATCCCAGGTTTAAGTTTGGCACTGTTTGTGTTACAACACGGGTATTCCAATACAGGTCACATGTAGTCTCTGATTTATTAGTTGTCGGAGCGCGGAGTATATTCCAATTTAGGTCACAATCAGTATTATTTATATGCTGGCAAACTTTATACAAGGACACAGGTTATATATTCCAATATATTCCAATGAAACATACGACCAAGATCTAGTTCATAAAGTAGTACAACTCCCAAATGGGTCATATCTGAACTTTGAACACACAAAAAACTTAAAACATATTAAGAAAAAGCTGTTTTTCGTATTCCCATAAGGTCAACAAAAAATTAATTAAAACATTAAATTTGCTTTTTGTTTTAAATTTAACTATTTCCGAAACAAAATATATCTAGAAAACCACGATTAATTCACAAAATATGAAACTTGACATTGTTTTTTAAACTATTCCAAAAAAAAAAAAATATACAAATTTTACAGCTGGTTCACAAAATGTAAGCCCCATATCCATTAAACAAAGCCACGTTTAACCAAATTCTTGACATCAGTGAAACACCCAAAAAACTCGAGTCCGAAATAAGATGAATCAAACACAACGCAGTTGGGTTTTCCATTTCCGACGCGCCTCCATTAAGCACTATAAATATCCGCCGTTGCTAACAATCGAAACGAACACTCTAAATACCGAAAGATGAGGAATCTTTAGCAACGACCGCTCGCAATTTCCTCTCCAATCCCGTCTCGTTAATTATAAACACAGGTCACGACAACTCCACCGCAGAATCCACTGAAATCTATAAAACTTTTCTTTTCAAGAACTTCATTTTTTTTTACCCCCACTCAACTTTTCAAAAGTGGCGGCTGAAGAATTCTTAACAACGAGCCAGATCGAACCCACGTCTTCAATAATTCAACCCCCGCGTTTCTTCCAAATCTGGAACTGTGCCAGTCCTCAACGCTAAGCTCTACGATCAATGATTAAAATTTGTTAAGATTAAAAGTTAAGAAACCGAAAATTCCAGTCCTTAGTCACGAAACGGAGTTGATTCAATATGAAATTGGAGCCGCAGGCCACTTTGTTGAGTCAATGAGAAAACAGGGCCGCCGGCCGCTAAGCCGTGCTGTGTAGTGTTTAAATGAGTTCAGCTTATCCAATTAAGCCGGCGGAGTTTTCTATATCGACACGGAATGAACTGGGGATCAAAAGCTTAATCCGTTAACTGGGTCGGCCCGTCGGTGGGTGACGTCAGTGAAAGTGTCACGTTCGAGTCACGCTGATCTGCCTGTGGACTCGAGGTTGGTGGGGACTTTTCTTTAGACCGGAAGTAGAATTTTTTTATGGCGGGGCGGTAGGTGAAGGGGTGGGGAGGGGGGGTGTTGTTGTTGTTAAACAGCGGAATGTAAACAAGAAAGTGGCACTTAACGCCGGGGGTTTTGATAGGAGCAAAGAATAGAGGTTTGAGAATTTTATTCAAACTGATAGAAATATTTATTACGAGCCGACCCGCGGCATATCATACGCCGCTATTTAGTTGTTGTTTTTTCTACTTTTCAGTTATTCATAATTTGTGAATTCAACACTACCAACACTACCACTGAAAATATTTCTTTAAAACACTATAAGTAGCTCGTTAAGGACGATAACCCCCTCCCCCCTCCTCTCCCCCCCCCCCCTCCGTTAAAGTAAACTCTACTTAGTTACCCCCCCCCCTACGTTTAAAATCGTTTAAACTAAATTATCTGCCCGCCCTAATAGTCCTCACTAAATCCGGCTCTGTTTGTAAACATTTAGAGTGAACCACAGCTCACCTGACCATGTTGGGGTGGGGGTAGTAGGGAGCGCGTTTACAGCTTGTTTTCTAGCGTCTCCCAGAAGAGAATTATATATATATATATATATAGATACGGGAAGGGAAGGGGGAGTATACACTGTGATAGGCACATGTAACCGTTGGGATAAGATGCCATCAGCCCCCTTGAAAAAATATAGTTCGTTTTAAGGAAATTTATTAAATTAGCAAAAATAAAACTAAGCTGTTTGTGGGGTGTATTCTTTTAAAAAGTTAAAAACCTTTCTTTTTAAAAAAAAAAAAAACAGAACTAAAAATCCTAGGTGTGATGACGCAAGTTATACGTCATAGAGGTCAAGCAGAAAAAAGCAGAAACAGCATAGCGTAGTCAGGTAGACCAATGGAATTGCAGATGACCGGTCAAGTGATACGGTCAGATGACCACTGAAGCGTGGGTCAGCAGTTAGGTCAGCAGTTAGAGAGAGGTAGCGCCAGAGGAAAGATGTAGAGAGTTAAAAATGTAGATAGTGTTAGAGTTTGTCATGGGAGCGTGTAGGGAGAAGTCGAGCTTTAGTTTGAGTTAGAATAGTTTTAGATTGATGTGTAAATAAAGAATATTCTTATTGTGTTGAACTTGACTTGTGTTTGATTCTACATAATGTACCAGGCATATATAAGAAGAGACGATTTCAGGAGAAAGAATGTATATCGTATGCTCCTGACGGAACATTACTGATATATTATAACCTTCACAAACCCGGCATCACACTAGGTGAGAGGCTGGTTAAGCTCTTATATTAGCGGTCAAGGCAACGGTTATACCTAGTTATAACTACATTGCGTAGAAACAGGTGAACTCTACTTCATCTTCTCATATCGTACTTCAAGCGTAAAACAGAACTTTCAACAATTTCATGACGAAAATGTCCAACTACACAGCATATTTAGAAAACTATTGAGACGGATGGAAGGACATGGTGAATTGTTTTTGTTACGTTGGTTGTTTTTTACTGTCAAATAATATGACAAATACATACTCAAAATATGAAAATAAACGCACTGAATTTTCAAACCCAACTTACCGAAACATTCATTTAATAACTTTTTTCTTTAAAAAGCTACGAGTTTAGACAAAGAAATAAAGCTGACCTTTCATTTCTTTGAGTAATGTCAACAAAATCAATCCATCGATTGGAAATATCAGCGCTTTGTTTTGCCCGCCATCCACATCAAACAAAAGATGTTGATGTATGCCTTTTTCATTTTGCTAAACGGGTTCAAAGAGCTTGGTGAATTTTTAATTTCTTTGTTGATGAAACAAAGATGATCGGTATGTCGGAACTCAGGTTTATACATGCATATGAACTAGGTAAAGCTCGCGATGTAGGCTATATGTATATAAATATATATGTATGGGTGAGTGTGTGTGTGTGCGCGACTGTGTGTGTAAGTGTGCGTGTGTGTGTAACTGTGTTTGAGAGAGAGAGAGAGAGAGAGAGAGAGAGTGAGAGAGAATGGAGTCCACTTTCAAAACCTGTTGAATTTTTGTAATTAAAGAAACCTGAGTTATCCCACCCCCCCTGCTTCTCTATTAAGTAGTGTTGACTCAAGGTTTTTGTTGGTCACAATGAAGCTTTTTTTCATATCTACTTGAAAACAAAAAAAAAAAGTTGAAATTTGAGTTATTGTTTTTATGATGATTATATATGCTACATCAATAATATGAAAGAGCATTTCTCACTCCGGTAGCGTTTAATGTCATTAAAATGGATTATCCGAAATAAACCAGATAGCATTTAGATATTAACTGAACGCTTATATATCCTCAATCGAAAATAAACTTAAAATAGTACTAACCCTAACACCCTAGACTTATATAATAATTGTTTTAGCAATGTACCTCTAAATATGAACTAGTTAAAAACTGGTAAATAAAGCTCTAAAGGAATATAATATTTAACAAATCTACATTTTGAAGGGTTAAAGTCAGTGGACCGTCTCCGAGTTCAAGTAAAGGCGGCTGGGCATAGTGTTACCCACGCTATGTCTTCATATGCCGAGGTCACAGAAACAAGTGAACTCTACTTCACTTTCCCCATAGACCGTCAGGTTTGAAAGGGAAACTTTCACTTTTTTTAAAGTTTAAAAGAATATAGTTTTTAACAAATCTACATTTTGAAGGATTCCAGTCAGTAGACCGTCTCCGAGTTCAAGTAAAGGCGGCTGAACATAGTGTTACCCACGCTATTTCTTCATATACCGAGGTCACAGAAACAGGTGAACTCTACTTCACTTGCCCCATAGACTGTCGAAGGGCAAAACCAAGCGTCAGCGCTCTGGGCTTTTCTTTTCGACAACTAGGGCTAAACAAAAATATTTTTTTTAAAGTTATAAAAAATTGTTTTAAAATATTATTACTGAGACGTTATACTTGAAAAGTGTATGCATTGGTACGTAAGAATTTAATGGACTGCGGGTAATCGATGATCGATGACAGCCGTTTAATGGGCCGGCTATCAATAGCGATCGATCATGCACACTCGATTTACCGTTGGCCGTGATAAGTGTTCGCTTGTATGGGGTTGATATTATATTACGGTCTGGAATAACGTGGAAATAATGGAAGAGTTAAGTCCCCGTCTGAGTCTCCTGGTCCCATTACAAAATGAAAAATGTGTTGTAATTTTTTTTTTTGTGGTTTTTTTTTTTTGTTATAAAAATGTCCTTAAAAATATAACTTTCAACAACAATGTCACAGTAACATTAAATTTTCATGGTAAGTTCTGCTAAGAAATGTTCATAGAAATTTGCAAGCGTGTTGTTTTATATTTGATGCTGTTATCATATGTATTGTAGGTGTACCGTACCTGCTTCGTGAATTTTTAATTGGGGTTGTTTCGTTTCTTCTTTATAGACACTCCAATGACTTTTTAAGTTTATATATATATATATATATATATATATATATATATATATATATATATATATATATATATATATATATATAATAGGAATAGTTACATCTACAACTTTTGAAAGTCGGATATGCATTGGTTGAAGGAAATATAAAAGGGTGGGACTTAAGTGACCATGTGGGACGAGGGGGATTAGGTTCAAAAATTGTTACAACATAATTTTTTATTTTTAAAATATAATGTTAGCACCTGAATTTTAACCGTTATTTCGTGTTGTTTAAAATAATGCGATTGTAATAGGAATTAATAAATATAATCAATATAAACGTGTTCAGTAAACAATTTGGGTGTGGGAAGGGGTGAAGGCTGTAGGAAGTGTGGCGTTATTTTATGAGGTTCGTCTTTCTGTAACAATGTGTAACGTGGAGAAAGGAAAGTAAAAATCGTTTTAAAAAGCTCGATGTCGTTTATGGAAAACATCAAAAGAATTTTTTTTAAATTAATATGTTTTTGTTTTTATCATTTATATTAGTATGTATACGCGAAACCATTGTCATATACAGTTTCTTCCAGGCATCTCTTCGGGGGGGGGGGGGGGGGGGAAACCCCGAAGCCCCCCCAGAAATTCCCCCCCCCCCCCCACCCCCCCCCCCCCCCCCCCCCGGAGAAAAAAGTCTGGAAGAAACACTGGTCATATAACGATAACGCCATAGCTTAGTCAATCTATTTTCTCACAAAGTGATCTGTTTTATTGCAGATAATCATTTCAGATTATATTAATCCAACCTCTTTGAAAACCAAACGCTCAACTAATCAAAATTTGACTATGGAGTCGTCCACTAATGACGTCACACTCGTAGGGGTGGGCGTAATTTTGTAACGGTGTGTGATGAGGGGGGGGGGGGGTGTTCAGATGGTGTGACGTCACTTTTTTTGCATTATAAAAAAGCAATGTTAGAAAACGAGTTATAGCCATTATTTCGCGTTTTAGAAAACGGTTTTAATCAGTTGTAATAGGAATTGATCAAAATACTCTATGTTGACAGAATTCTGACAAGATTTTGGAAAAATATCGATGTATTTAGAAAAATTCAACAGCAATTTTGAGGGGGGTTGTAGACTGAGGTGTGACGTCATTTTAGGGGGGGGGGCTGCAGTAGCGTAGCGAGGGGGGGGCGGGGGGGGGACATATGTCCCCGGGCGCCGACCTTAGGGGGGGGGGGGGCGCCAAATTGAAAGTTTGAGGGGGGGGGGGGTGCAAATGAAAAGTTAGAGGGGTGGGTGCAAATCGAAAATTTGCTCCCAAGGGGGCGCCAAATTGAAAGTATGTCCCCGGGCGCCGGGAAGGGTCGCTACGCCTCTGGGGGGCTGGCTTTTTGTGACGACGTGTGACGGAGGGGAGGGGGAGGTAAAAATCGTCCAAAAAAGCGTGACGTCATTTATGGATGACCCCTATGTGGCAAAACGGTAATGTTTCCTAATTATGGCCCCAACTAAACTAACACTGTATGAAATTAAATAATTCGCGAGTTTAAAGTAATAAAAATAAAAATAACTTACCGTAAATAAGATGGTCCCCAATGTGAATTTTCTTCAACGGCTCCAAAGCCTTAGACATTTTTGTGGTCTATGGGAGGTAATCCAAACTGTATGGTGTTTGTTGTTTAAATTCTGTTACCTCCCTTGGTACGTATTTTTAAACTTGATAAAAAGAGTCATTCATTCCAACGCGAATGTCCCGTGTTTTTCAAGGAACGAAAATTTAATGTTATTCCAACGACTGGTTTTCGAGTTCCTTTTTATTAATTATTTTGTTAATATTCTTCCAGTGTATCCAGCGACTATTGGAGTCATTCCCTTTCTTAAAACCTGTTGCCAATTAAAATAAAATAAAATAAAAGTCAAATGCAATATAAAGAGAGTGGGACGGAGTGGTCTAGCTGTAGAGAGCTGGACTGCTAACCCGTAAGTCTCGAATCCGGATTCAAGTCGTGTAGACCCTATGTCCACCCAACTGTGATGGGTACCTAACTCACATTAGGGAAAGTAAAGGCGGCTGGGCATAGTGCTGACCACACTATCTTTTCTTATACCGAGGTCACAGAAACAAGTGAACTCTACTTTACTTGCCCCATAGACCGTCAGGTTTGAAAGGGAAACTTTACTTTACTTTACAATAAAAAGAAACGGAGAAAATTGAAAATTTCAAAATCAGCCTGTTTTTCAAGCAGTTTGCGCTGGGGTTGTATAGTAAAGTAAAAATATTTTTTTATTTGTTTGTTTTTGTTTATGGGGGACGGTGTGGTCTGTGGTCTGCAGGACGTACCTGAGCCAACTCAGCTCCAACGAGTACCTGACTCACGTTAAGGAAACCAAGACGGCTGGTCATAGTGCTGACGACACATCCTTAGTATGCCGAGGTAGATGAACTCTATTTCATCCGCCCCGTGTGTCTTGGGCACGAACGGGAAAAGATTGATTTCAATTATGGATTTCAACACAACCCCCTCCCCCCCCCCCCCACACACACCTACGACCCTTAATACTATCTATAACACTACCACGCCCCTCTCGCGCAAATCTAAGCCCAGCCCCCCCCCCCCCCTCCCCACACCAAATAAATCCAATTCTACGTTTCATTGATCAACATTACACTAATGCTAATTACTGAACTATTTTATATTTGCACCGCTAGGGACGGGTAGAGGGGGAACCATTAAACTTTTTTTAATTTTTTATTTTTAAATCGCTAATTAACCCTGGCAGACGTAAACGGCGTGTTGATCTGTTGACATGCGCACTGATTGTGTTGGTACGGCAGGCGGGAATTAGACCTGCCGTCTTGTTTACGCCTGCCAACGCAAGTTTGTAAACTAATTAATTCCGTGCAGATTTCTGTCGGCGAGGTCGCGGGATAGTTTGTTCCGTTATCGCTGACACGTTCATTGAACACGTGTGTTGATTGACTTGTGTGTAGTAGATACGTATGTTGAATGGTTGGTGTGTTCTATGGAAATGTGTGTTGATTGGTTGGTGTGTTCTATGGATACGTGTGTTGATTGGTTGGTGTGTTAACTGGATACGTGTGTTGATCGACTAGTGTGTTCATTAGATACGTGTGCTGATTGAAGAGTGTGTTTAGTGGATACGTGTGTTGGTTGGTTGGTGTTTTCTATGGATACGTGTGTTGAATGAATAGTGTGTAAAGTAGATACGTGTGTTGATTGGTTGGTGTGTTAACTGGAAACGTGTGTTGAAAGAAGAGTGTGTTTAGTGTATACGTGTGTTCATTGGCTGGTGTGTTCAATGTATACGTGTGTTGATTAGCTATGTGTTCAGTTGATACTTGTGTTGATTCAGGTGTTCAATGGAAACGTATATTGATTAGCTGGTATGCTCAGTGGATACGTGTGTTTACTGATGTGTGTGTTAAATAAATTAATAGGTGTGTTGATTGACAATTGTGTGTAGAAGTAACGTGTGTCGATCGACTAATGTGTTCAGTACAGACGTGTATTGGCTGACCAGTGTGTTAAATGGACGTGTGTACTGATAAACACAAGAAAGTGTTAGCTTGACAAGCGTGTTGAACTGGTGTGTGTTTAATGTTTACTTTTGTGTTAAACGAATTACTGTGTTAAATTTTACCGGGATAAAATTGGATAGGGTTGCGTAGTCCATTTAATAAAAATGTAAATTCAACCGGAATTTTAACAGACTATTTACCATGAATAAACGACTCTTAGCGATAGTTCATTTAGCTTGTTGTATCTTATGTGAATTGGTTAGTCTCTAACAGAAAAGGTTTGGTCTTATTCATAAGCCATGGACACATTCTCACATAGTTTTGCAGGATTAGACTATATTTACATCTTAATCTTTAGTTTTAGTGTTTAGCTTATGTTTAAATAACGGGTTTGATATAGGGCTATGGATCATGTTAGCTTTAGGAGGAAAGGCGATAATACGTGATTTTTATGTGAAAAACTAGAAAAGTACCATGAAAACCATGAAAACATTCAAACAATTGATTCTGTATGTTAATTAATTACCCTTCTATTCTAATTAATTAAGCAAATAAAGCCCAGAGATTTAACACCTGCCTCTAACCACACAAACACATCCCACACACTTACCTACCAGACCTTGCCTTGAATTAACCAGTGATCCAAACGGCAATATTGATTCCGACACACTAAGACAGAATAGCGACAGGCGGTCTATCTCTTGGAGACACAGACCCAACACCAGTCACCCGTGCCAAAACACCAATCACCCGTGCCAAAACACCAATCACCGGCGTCGAAAAACTGATCACCCGTGTCAAACGTTAGCCGTACTCGACGGATCTATAACAAAACCATTCCACCGTGCGGACGTAAGGGAAGACAAAAGAATATTTAATTTCTCATGTCAAGACGATCTGTTGGTGTTGTCTAGAGCTGGTTTAGGGACGAGCTGACTCGTTTATTTTTTTTTCTTCAATTAAAATTAGATTTAGAAATTCTTGGCTGGTAAATCTACATGCGACTTGAACATTTCCATTACAATGTTAGAGTTTTAAGGAGTGTTTTGGTGTGTTATAAAAGTGCTATATGTGTGTAGTTATAGCTGTTTGTTTCCGAAGATGTAGAAATTCGGAAAAAAGATTGAGTTGGATCGGGCATACATTGCGCACACCATCATCCAGTATTGTATCAATGTTGTTGTTGGTGTTTTTTGTGTGTGTTATAAGCACCTCTTTTCTTATCGTACATTTAAATGTAACTGTTGGTACTACCCTAACCCTTAAACAACAAGAAAACTGTACGCATCACACTACTACGATAATAATTATCGGTTTCATTTAAATTCTGTTTACATTTTTAATGTCGGGGGAGAGGGGGGAGGAGGCGACACTAGCAAAAGTGCTTCTTATATATATATATATATATATATATATATATATATATATATATATATATATATATATATATATATATATATATATATATATATATATATATATATATATATATATATATATATATATATATATATAAACGTATAAATGTCCTAAATCCTTCTTTTGCTCCCCCCGCGCCTGACCACACCTGACCACATCTAACCACATCAAACCACACTTGACCACACCTGACCACACCTGACCACTAGACCACACCTGACCACACCTGACCACATTTAACCACACCAAACCACATCTGACCACACCTGACCACATCTGACCACACGTGACCACACCTGACCACACCTGACCACTAGACCACACCTGACCACATCTGACCACATCAGTCCACACCTGACCACATTTGACCACACCAAACCACATCTGACCACATCTGACCACACCTGACCACTAGACCACACCTGACCCCATCTGACCACATCAGTCCACACCTGACCACATTTGACCACACCAAACCACATCTGACCACACGTGACCACACCTGACCACACCTGACCACTAGACCACATCTGACCACATCAGTCCACACCTGACCACATTTGACCACACCAAACCACATCTGACCACATCTGACCACACCTGACCACACCTGACCACATTTGACCACACCAAACCACATCTGACCACATCTGACCACATTTGACCACACCAAACCACATCTGACCACATCTGACCACACCTGACCACATCTGACCACACGTGACCACACCAAACCACACCTGACCACACAGGACCACACCACAACAAAAACCTAGCCACCCATCAAACTCACCCAGACTAAACCGTCCCCAGTCTACAACACTCATCAGTCATTCAGTCACCCGTTTCTTTCAGTCAAGTACACAGTCAAGATCTAACCTAAACAAATCCTAACAAACCTTTTTTTTACCCGCACCCTAACCCAAATCCCTACCACCCACCCTCCGATTCTTCAACCCCCACTCTTTAAACCCTAACATCCGTTCACGAAAAAGTAATTTCACTTCTCCGGAATAATGCGTTCCCTGCTAGGCGCCGTACGCCCTAATGTGTATGAGAACCCCAGCGACACGTAATAGCTTTGTTTAGAAGACGATTCCGCCCCTGCCTTCACTAATAGACGTATTAAGATGTGGACTAGATTTAGTAGCATGTTGTTGTTGGGTTTTGTTTTTTCTGCGTGACCCGAATAAATCTACACAGATTTAAATTAAGATAACAAAGCGATTCTATTTAATTTCTGTCATAATAATAAAACAAAATTGAAAAAATTGAAATTGTCACAAATAACACATTAATTGAAATAGACTGCACTATTGAACAACACAGCTTACGGCAGCCATACTAAGTAGTTGAAACAATGAGGGAATGGATTAACTAAGGGTCAAGAGGTTTTCAATGGGACTATCGAATAGTACTCGATTTGATTGAAATATGTGGTTGTGTTTTATATTTTTTGTAAGAAGCTTTATCCTTAAATGTTATAGGAAAATAGACAACTGGGAATATTTTAAAAACAAAAATTAAAGAAAATGCCGTATACAACATCTTACTATGAACGAATCATAAGATAGTTTGCTATATTATAAATAACACCTTCTTACAATCTTAACAGGGTTTGTATATAATTTTGAATAAAAACAAATAGTCACATTTTAAAATATATTACAATTGAACAAATATTCATACATAATGTTTACTACTGGGTTATAAACAGAAAAAAATTGACTATTGTTGTTGTTTTTTTTGGAATTTGTGATATATTTTTTTACTTTCAACGATTTACTGGTATATTAATATGGGTTACCGCCCTTGTTTCATTAAAATGATACATTTGACGCTTCAAGTTCAAAGGACTCAACCAACAATAGTCTCAAAATTATTTAAAATGCCCATTAAATATTTTTAAAATCCTGTACGATGATAATAAATATGGTTATAAAAATCTGACAGTATTTTGTTGGACTTTACTCAAGATTGGGTGTGAATGATGGCTTCAGTATTTTCGATAACTAAGCAAAAGAAAAAAAAAGAAAACAAAAATGTAATCGTATACATTTATCACAGAAATTGAAAACAAAAGTGGCTAAACTTTAAAAATTGTATCGGCAAAGTTTTGAGTAAAAATTACTTTGAGTTTTTTTTTTTTTTAAGTGGGATTTTTAGAATATCATGGAACTCCAGTAGAGCCGAATCAATGTTTGTCTAACGAAAGTGAAACTTCGGGTTATAACTTAGGCTTGATGAAAATAAATAGAAATGTAGCCTTAAACACACAAAATTATTTTTAAGTTCTTTGGTATGGCAACTTCTATAACATTGATCCTAAAAGGTATTACATTTCTTAATTATTTTCGGGCTTAAATTTTATTTGTTATTATTTTTACGGTCGCTTCGATTGCAAAATCTAAAAACTACTTTTTTTTTTCGAAGTGACTACTCGGAAGAAGATTTTTCTGCCCAACGCCTTTTTTATCCATGTCAACAATAATGATGGAAAGATTCTCGTCAACTATTTAATGTCCATTTTCAATGTTCAACAACTTGAATTTAAAACATGTTCTAAAAACAAAAAGGCATTGAACATATATTTATTGTTCGTTTCTTTCTTCTTCTTTGTTAATTTTTTGTGTTTGAAGGGATCGAACCTTATGTGCCAGAGGATTTGAACTTTTTTCGAGTTCTTAACCATGAGCTCTTGCCGACTCGATCACTAATAAGGATACGTGTCAACTTGTTATGCGCCATTGAGGCCATTGACTCCGATTTCAGCCTGCTTTTCTTTTTAGATTTGAGATTTGCAAGGCAGCTGTCCCCAGCTAACGAAGGTTCTAACTCGAGACTTTTCGGTTTTGCAACTATGAGCTTTACCGACTCGACCACGCCGACCCTTAATCGTTGGTTTGAAAGCAGCTTATTTTAAGAACTTTTTACTGCTAGAGCTATGTGTTTTCTTGAAAAACGAACAGTTATACCACAAACAAATGTTTCTATAGTTTTATAGAACTCAAATTGCCATCTCAACCGTTATTGTTATATAAGAATAAGGAGAGGTTAGGGGAGATCACTCCCACTTGTTTTTTAAATAAATGTATTCGTGCATCTATGATATAATAATTTATACCAATTCCATAATAGTCGGTTATATTGAATAAATGCATTTATAACCAACATAAAAACATTGACTCTAACCAGTATTAAAGGACATAACACAACAAACACGCGGACGTACGAGAAGATCACGATAGCAATCACTCGAGTCCCAAATTCCCCGCTGTTTTCTGAAATAAACAAAGGTCGCTTTAACCCTTTTAATTCCGAGTTCACCTCACCCCCCCTGATCTAAACAACGGTCGTACTAGCCAGATGCCCTGCTGTGGGGGAGGGGGGGGAAGAATACCACGGGTCTTCTCCCCTCCTCCCCCTCCCCCCACTCATCACACGCGCCCCCAGTGTATATCAACATCCCAGGAGTTCCCGACTCCAGATCGCTAATTATTTCTGGGGCCACGCCCAATTTCAGACACACCCGGTTGGTGGGACGTAGACTGAGGGAGAGATTTCTTAGGGGTAGGGCCGGAGGGGTAGAGGGGTCGGGGGATCGTGTGTGCGTATGTGTGTGCGTGTGTGTGTGCGTAAAAGGGGTGGGGTGAAAAAATAAAGAATGCACACGATGTCTCAAATTATATCATTGTCACTATTTTAAAATTTGATTTTTGATTTTTCCCCTTTTCTGGGAAGGGGTGTGTGTGGGGGTGGGGAGGGGAGAGAGAAGGGCAGTTTTAAGGTCTTCGTAGACCCTAAACATGTTTTTGCATGGTACAGCGGCCGTGACGCGTATTCCAGTCGATTCCAGATCACGCAATTTTTACATCTCAATCGCTATACGAATGGTTACACTTAAGTGAAAAAAAAGTGTCTTTCGTTGAAAACGTCATGGCCTTTTTACAAATTCCTTGTCTGACTTTAGTGCCTACTTTACCCCAATGCCTACTGTACCCAGTTTCTACTGTACACTGTGCCTACTGTACCCAGTTTCTACTGTATACTGTGCCTAATGCATAAGTCGCCCATGGGTGGGGCACGTGAAACTCTCGGTGGAGCACTAATATTTCCGGGGGGGGGGGAAGCACAAGTTAAAGTATATATTTTCTCTTTAAAAATCATTATTTGTTTCGTGCCTGAAAGAAACTCTAACGATTATAGACTATATGTTTCTAATTTCAACGTGCTTACGCTAGGTCTACTGTTTAGTGATTAAATTCAATGATGCTTCTATTAGATCTTTTGTAAAGCGGCTAACTCTCGCGCGTTTGGATTGAGGTAATTTTTTTGGGACAAAGGTCAATTATACTTAATCTAGCTGCAAAGCCTGCCGAGTAACTTTGTTCTTAAATTTATGTTTTGTTAGATGTTCCTAAGGCTAAAACTCCGTGGAGACAACGTCGAATGATACAATGAACTAATATTTCATAAAATATTGAGTACCCTTGATTGTGTGGTACCATTGAAAACCCGTTGATCCATTTCAATAGTTTATTTATGTCGAGCAACATACCGACAGACCAACTTACTCCACTATCATATTAGCTGCACTACGTCACTTAACCCCTCTCTCACCGTGTCCACACACGGCGTGTAAGGAAATAAAGACCTGTTAAGGACCATTGTTAAGTAAAGGTTACTGAAAACATCAGGACTTCAATTGCCATAAAGATAAATACTCTCTTCTCGTGTTATTTATTTAAACGATTTTATTTCAGCATATTTAGTATTAACTTTAATAAAACAAAATTAAAATCTGTTGACGATATTTTTAAAGCTGAATTGTTCTTATTCTGTTGTAGTTAAATGTATATTATATTTGTTAATAGCTTCTATAAAAATCTTTAAAACCATATCTTAGATTTCTTAGATTAATCTGAAATTAATTTCCTAATTGTTGTTGTGTAGAATCAGCGTTACTAACACAAAAATCTGCGTGCGATGTTTGGTCAGGAATTTAGTCCGGTGGAAGCCACTGAGCCAATTCAGCATTGGCTAGTACCCGGCAGGTCAGAGAGTGGGCTGGTCAAGTTCTGACACCCACTCCCCCCTCCCATCTGGATATCTTCAACCACGGCAGCCAGTGTTTCTTCAAGGCGTCTCTCATAGGCAACCACCCCCTCCCCCCGAGCACGTCTATCGTATCATCCCCCTCCTACGAAGAAATAGAATGTATATATTATTTATTTAGAGAGTTTATAATTTAACTAGTTTCCTCCTCCACCCCCGGCTGAGGATTGCAAATGCCCTACAGCCCTTTTACCTCACCCCCAATACTTTCCACTTCTTGAAAAAAAAAAGTCTAAGAGAAACCCTCGACAAAAAACTAATGAGATCGACCATATCAATTATATTGCTAATCAGGGCTTACAACATACTTAGGTCGAGTTTTGTGTGACAGGATAAAGACTTTCTTGAGAAAAATAAATCAGCTTTTTCAATATTTCACTTCTTTTTACAAGCTTTTATTTAACTCACTTCCTCTGTCTGTCTAGATCGAAACGCCGGAGAGAAAATTCGGACAGTTCTACTTGACCGATACGATTCACATTTGGCACGTGGGTCAAGACATGAAGACAATGCAATCTGAAACTAAATTTGACTTGATTGGATGCCTAATTATTTTTTATGAATTAATTAAAATTTGGAGCGAATTAGTAGGCATGTCTGTCCAACCACACCACACGCGTCATCACGTTCAATAGCTGCGCCAACCGGTTCAATGGCTGCGCCATCACGTTCAATAGACGCGCAATGGTTTTTAGTCATGTAACACTATTGTAAATAAAACATGTAAAGTACTAAAAAAAATTCATAAAAAACCGTTTTAATAACAAGCTTTTATGTACTAATGCACTAAAAAGTAGAAAATAAATTATACACTACTATTTAAATTACTATAAAGAAAAGCGTAATAGTAATTTAAATAGTAGTGTATAATTTATTTTCTACTTTTTATTGCATTAGTACATAAAAGCTTGTTATTAAAACGGTTTTTTTTTATGAATTTTTTTTTTTGAAGACAGATGTCAACTTTCTCAGTGTAATAAATTTAAGCACTGCTCATTTTCTGGACATAATTAATTAAAGTCATCTAACAGAAAAGAATTCATCTTTAGTTAATCTCTTTATATCTATATTATATACACACACAGTGCCGACGCCAGGTTATTTAGCGCCCTAGGCAAAACTTATTAAAAGTGCCCCCCCCCCCGCAATTTTTTTCGTGCCCCGATATTATCAGAAGCGTAGCAACCCTTCCCGGCGCCCGGGGACAAACTTGCGATTTGCACCCCCACCCCTCAAACTTTCGATTTGCACCCCCCCTCATACTTTCGATTTGCACCCCCCTTCCTCAAACTTTCGATTTGCGTCCCCCCCCCCCCCCCTTCAAACTTTCAATTTGTTTTTCCAACCCATTTTGCCCCCCCCCCCCCTACGGACAGCGCCCTAGGCGACCGCCTAGTTCGACTTGTAGGTAGCGCCGGCCCTGTACACACATTTTAGGGATATTCTTAGATAAGCCAATATTCCTACATCGCTGTCATTGAGCTTAGAGCTAAAAGTCAACGACCAATCCTCGTATACAATGATGCACGTGCACCCACCCCAGCGTGAGCTAAAACAAAAGTAACGACAACCCAGCAGACGTGAACCACGCGACCAATGCTTACGTCACCAACTCACCGGGGCTACTCTCCTAGGTGCGCGGTACATTTTCAAACCCCACAGCCTTGACATTGATCAAGGTAAGATCAAAGCCGTCTGCTCAGCCTCGGCTCCCGGGGTCGGGGCGCTAATAGACGCTCCTGGGGCCAGCGGACTGACCACTGGTCAGTCTGGCGCGCGTCTGTAGAGCGTTACATCAAGGCGGCCACGGGTCGTTATCGACGGCCACTAGGGGCTCAGGAACAGTAACCGCTTAATGGCGCGAATAATAATGAGTTATGTCCCTTGCTAACCTTTCTGCTGTTGTCGAGATCCATCCGCATGCTGGGGATGAAAACATGTCC
The DNA here is from genome assembly GCF_028476545.2 of Physella acuta. Classification (NCBI taxonomy): domain Eukaryota; kingdom Metazoa; phylum Mollusca; class Gastropoda; family Physidae; genus Physella; species Physella acuta. The sequence goes on from NW_026732276.1 coordinate 32,927, forward strand.
GCAATCAGTACACCGGTGTCTAAAAATAGACTGGCACTTTCTCTCTAATCGGCTGTTGTTTTCCCTTTCATCTTGAAAGTAGATTAATCATTGCATGCATTCATCTGTTTAATTATATACACAATTAACGAGACATAAATGTACACATCTATACATACATTCTACTTACATTTTTATATTTTTAAAAAAGAAATATAAATTACATCGAATAAGATACAAATTTGGATTAAAATATTTTTCAAATTGATTTTACTTTTTTAAATGTATGGCCTGTAAAAACAAAAAAAAACATGTTTGCTTAGTAGTGGGATCGTCCATGTGTGACGTCACATTTTTTTGAAAGTAGATGTGGCGATAGAAAGCTATGCGAAGGCGTAGAATTAGGCAAAAGTGTACACGGTTGTTGTTTTTTTGTTTGTTGTTATTATTGTTTCGTTTTTTGTTTTATTGTCCTTTTTAAATCTAATCGCATGCAGGCTTATTCATAATTTTGATACTGAACCCAGAATTGATATCGATAATCGGATTCAAGTCTCCAGAATGCCGAAGAACCCACTTAGATCTGATAGGCACCTAAATCACGTTAAACAAAGGAAAGGCGGCTGTGCATAGTGTTGACCATACGATCCCTTCATACATATTCCGAGGTCGCCAAAACAGGTAAACTCTTCTTAACCTACCCCAGGAACGTGAGGTTCGAAAGCGTGCTTTAACAGAAACGAATTACTTTATTTAAAAAAAAAACCGCTTCTTTAATAATTCCCATAATACATCAGCGTGATCCTTCCTATGACGTAACGTCTGTGAGCAGCACCCCAGTGACGTGAGCGAGCAAAATGACCCGTGTCCATGTGGATGTCTGGCACCAACGGGGGGCAGATTAGCGTGATCTGGCGGCTAAGCGGGGCGGGGCGGGCAAGCAGAAATGGATTAGGACGGCGAGGGTAATGGGTGAGACGCCCCGGGGAGCGGCCGCGGTCGCCCCCTGGCGACTCAAAGAGAGCCACGCGCCAAATGGCTACGTCAGTACTTAGTGCACGCGTCCATGGGGGAATTGATTCTTAACTTACCCCCCTCCCCCCCCCCCCCCCACCCCGCCTACTCGGCTGTAGGCCCTCACTTATCTTCATTAACATACACCCCCCCCCCCACTTATCTCCATTAACATATTAATAGCTAAATATGTACCCGGACACCGAGGGTATATTGAGTGCTGTGCTTGGAGGCTTATTTTAAGTTTGGAATCCGATCGCGATTCCGAATTACGTCTCTGAGTCTGCTCAGCTCTTATGAGTACCTGACAAAAGGTAACAAAATACAGGCATCTAGGCACATAATAGAGCACATTCTCTTCATGTACTGATGTATCTGAAACAGATGAGCTCTTCTTCGTATACCCTATAGACCACCGGGTGAAGCTTTTACTTTATTTTACGACTTGAAACCTTAAAAATCAATCCTTATTCGAGAATATTTCGTTATGTTTCTCTACAGAAGATTGAACTGAACATTTGTAATCACTGCACCACACAAACACAGCGATAACTTCATATAGTCTGAATTTCTCCGCCTTCACCTAACAAATCTTGCAATGTCTCGAATAAAGATTTGGTCTCATCTCTACAACCTTGCCATCAACACCCCCATTAAGTCCAGAGGTCAACTATCACCACACGTGTAAATCACACCCTGTGACTTACCCTTCGACCTTTGAACTCATTAAATAACCTGCATCGTGTTTTATTGCCGCATTGCAGCGGTCAGCTGTCCGATTATCTCCCTGCTCGCTGCACTATGTTTGTTTGTCCAGTTCCCTTTGCTGGACTTAACGACACACTCGTTTTGTTGGTCAGTGCCCGTCCATTGTTGCCGTCTAAATGTGTATAGCGACGGCCGTCCATTCATTAGTAGTTTACTACGGTGTTGTTTCTTATATTATGTTATTCATTAACTTTAAAAAATTGAAACACTGTTTTTAAAAGAACAAAAAAATTAAAATCTGCATAGGGGTCGTCAATAAATGATGTCACACTCGTACGGGTGAGAGGGGTCCGTAATTTTGTGACGGTGTGTGATGTGGGGGAGGGGGGAGGTTCAGATGGTGCGACGTCACACTTTTGCATTATAAAAAAGCAAAGTTAGAAAACGAATTTTAGCCGTTATTTTGCGTTTTAGAAAACTGTTTTAATAATGTGTAATAGGAACTGATCAAAACACAACTATGTTGACGGAGTTCAGACAAGATTTTGGAAAAATATCGTATTTTAAGAAACATTCAACTGCAATTTTGATGGGGGTTGTAGACTGAGGTGTGACGTCATTTCTGAGGGTGGGTCTTGCTTTTTGTGACGATGTGTGACGGAGGGGAGGTAAAAATCGTCCAAAAAAGCGTGACGTCATTTATGGATGGTCCCATACTTTTAAAATTGGTTAAAAATGTGAACATGTAAAAATCTGAACATTTAAAAAATATCTTTTTTCTCTCTTTCTGTCTCTTTTGAACACCAGTCGGCCAAAATTTACAATGGACGGCCAAATGGTACAATCGACGTCCAAATGGTACCTTGGACGGCCGAATGTTTAAATGGGCTGTCTCTGGATACAAAAACGGCTCAAGTGTTTATTTTCCTGGGTGTGTTTATCTCGTGCCACAATTGTGGCGGCTATGGGAGAGGGGGTGGGGAGGGGGTGGGGGAGTGGGGGGAGATGGCACCGATCGTGACAGGTAAAAGGTTAATTGCTGCATCCAGCGTCAAGTAATTAGCCCTGAAGGTCAGCGCCAGCTATTGGATGCTGGACGGGCAAATGGATGCTGGTCAAGCAAATTGATGCTGGTCAGACAAATGGATGCTGGTCAGACAAATGGATGATAGACTGAGTGTGCCAGATGAAGATTATCTCTTAGGAAAACAGTTGTAAAAATTTGGACGTTTTCAAAAGATCAGTCACTGCGAGGAAGGGGGGGGGGGGAGGTTGTTTTGATAGCTTTGGGCGAAGGCAATGTTTTGGTTTACGTTTATAGTATGGTTAGTTGTTCTCGTGTTTGTATGTGTTTGTTAGTTTGTTTATGCAGGTTTTTTTTAATTAATGATAGTTTTTCTTCATCTTTTTGTTTGTTGATTCGTTTATTTAGGAAGAACAAGGAAAAGTTTTCCAAGGTTTTTTAGATCTTTTTCAAAGACGTTCTTTCATATATTTTTTTTCATATTTCATTTTAATATAGGCCATGCTGTTAAAATATGTGTTTATTGCATGTCCAGTTTGATTCGAGAACAATGTTGTTTACATAAATTCAGTCTTTGATAATTAAGTAATTAAAAAAACTATTCTGAACCTCAGATTTCATGTTTTGTTTAGTATCTATTATTACATCTCACATATACTTTCAGAAAAATAAAGATAATAGCTGTAGTGATGTTTTTAAAATATAACACACATATGTAATTTTCATATATTTTTTTAGCTTCAAATCTCAACCTGGATGGACAAAGGCTATGAAAGTAAATCCAAAATGCAAAGCAGGTTGAAATCGTAGTCAACGGGAAATATTGCGCATAAAAGGCTGACAGGTAATACTTAATTGTGTTGGAGGACGTACCGTCCAACATTACAATTAAGAACGAAGAAGAAAGAAGAACACAACACTCACCTTAACCTTAACCTGAACAGCTTAGCTCTAACCTTTACCATAATCCCAACCATTGCGTTAGCGCTAACCTTAAACGTATACAATTTATCGTGTTCCCCCATTGCTCTACAAATGTTAGGGTACAGCTAATCGATAAAAAAAACGTTCTCTTGTAAGTAGAAAGTTGGTCTGACATTGAACAGACCTGCCGAAATAGATTGCACGGGGTGGGGGCACGACTTAAACATGGGCTCACTCTCTAGGTGAGTTTTGATGTTGTTTTTTTCCTTGTTTTCCTTTTTTTCCCTGCTTTCATTTTTCTGTTTGTTAGCATTTTCTTTGTGATCCGTTTTGAAAAAGCTGCTTTTTGTTTACTCCGGTTACTTCCCACATTTACACATAAGCGCACACACGCACACACACACAGACACACACACACGTACAAATACGTAAATACTACACTCGTCCTCACGTCTTTAACGGACCAATCAACACGCGTTTTCCCGATCACGACGCGCCTGTTGTGTGTGTATCGCTGCAAGTGATTGGTTGGGATTGCATCACCTTCGTGTTGCTGTGTTCATCACTATGGCAACGAACGGAAGACGTCTGCCAGACTTGAGAGGGGGGGGGGTGGTGAAAATGGTTATTGATTATTTTTTTTAAGTTATGCGAGCGTTTCAAAATCGGCTTATGCTTCCACCCTCCCCCCCCTTCCCCCCCCCCCCCCCCCCCCATTTTACACCGACTTACAATAGTGCTCAATCAAGTTTTATAATAGACCTTTGGCTGTTCTTGTGTTGTGTTATTGAGTCGCATTGTGCCTTAACCTGACTACAAGACAGTACTAGAGGGATAAAATATTGTTTAAATTCTACAATGCATTGTGTAAGTGGTACATTCTTAAGTCAATTAATCCAGATGTAGTACAAAAGAGAAAATTGGTTACCTTTTTCGCTCAACTAAAAATTTGTTTTGAGACCTGTCTTTCTAAACCTCGCTCACATCACAACTACATATCAGCATAAATCTGTACCAAACATCTTTTTATATTCTTTTAGTAGTTTTTTTTTTTTTTTTTTTTAGATTTCAACTCAATTAATCCGTTCACAATTCTTCAGCATAAGTTGAGCCTAATAGTTTTTCTTAAATCTTTTACATAACTCTTCTAAAAAGATTTACCACTAAGCTGAAATCATACAGTGCAACGAACCATTCTATACTTGTATATCTACTTTTAACAAATGCCTCTACCAAAAGACCAGATTGCGTAGCAAGGGGTGTAACCGTGTAACTACTAGAAAAGTAACAGTAACCCTTTAAAATATCGTTTCATGTCCTTTGTAAAGGTTGAGGGTTTTTCTAATCACTGGGAATTCCCGGTGTAGGAGCGACAATGACGTCATGTTACTAAGGCTACCTGCTTGATTTTCAATTATGTTTTTTTTTTCGTTAAGAATATTTGTATTTCTTATTGTTATTTTCACTTACAGATAGTTGGTTTATAAATAGTAAAACGAGTAGCCTATCATTTCAAAACATCATATTTTCTAATTAGTTTTTTTTTAAGTTAAAAAATATGCTTTTAAATAAACTTAAACCTTAGTAGGAGGCCCTATTGTCTTGTAATCTTAGGCCTGAGATTGAAACAAATACTGTCTTGGTTTTTAAGGTTTTTTAAAAACATTTTAAAAAACATTTCCGCGCTTAGCTTACATTATAATAAACTAAACTGAATCGTTGTTTTTTTTTGTTCCATTGTACGGCAGCTACCCCCCCCCCCCCTTTTCCCCCACCCAATACCCCCACCCCCACCAATTTTTGTTCCCCAGAATTCGCTAGTTCGGCGGTTCCAGACTCCAAGACAGGCCCGCGGCCGCAGCCAAGGATCCGAGGGAGACGTGTAATAATTCTCCAGTTTCAGATAAACGGACCAGGGAAACAGATAGATGATCCGGCGTTTTATCCTCCCATTGGCCGAGACGGGCGACAACCAGTCTAGGGTTGCAACCCCCGTGCGACGGAGTGGGGGGTGGGCCCGGGGGGGGGGGGGCTGGTCGGTCGTTCGCCGGTAGAAGAATGAAATTAAATCAAGTGTAATGGAATTATGGGTTATAATCCGCTGCCGTAATGAAGAGGTAATTTGCTGTACAAATGGTTGGGGGAGGGGAATGGTAATGGGCGTTGATGAAGTTTTAATTTACGAATTAGTGATAAGGTAAGGTAAGTTTAATTACGTAAAAAAAAAGACGTTGAGGTTGTGCCTAAGTTATTTCATTATAAAAGTAAAGCTACCCTATCTGGCCTGATGGTCAATAGTAGAGATGAAATAAAATTCACCTTTTCCCCTGACCTCGGCATATGAAGGCATAGCGTGTATACATTTTACTTATACTAATGTTAGTCAGGTACCATTCAGGAGTGGGTTGGCTAAGGGCGGACAGGTAATCGAACTCGGGACCGTCGGACTAGCATTCGTGCGCCCCACTGTCCGACCACCACGCTTCCCCATCATGTTTCCATAGTTTTATTTATTTTGTTATTTCAAAAGTAGGGTATAGAGATCGATACCATTAACACTTTAGAGGAATTAGATGACGTATTAAAAGCATAATCCAGGAAAATCTTAAAGTATGTGTCCGCTTCAATAACACAAAGAGCTGAATGGCTGAGAGTTCAAATCCCTCGGAGAATATCTAAATTTTGACCTGGAGAGCTTAAAATTGTCTTTCTCTATTGTATAGCTTAGTGGCCAAGAACAGTTTGGATGGCGTGCACTCAATGTCTTCCAGTTTTGTTTTTTTTTTTTTAAAGGGGATAACTCTACTTCATCTGCTCAAAAAAGTACTTTGTGGTTGAAGCTTAAGAAATATAGCAACTTTGACGATGAAGTAATTAGCTCTTAAGCATTTACTGTCAGTAAAACCGATGCCAATGCCGTTAGTTTTGTTATGTTGGGCGGGGCTGTACCATTGGGGATAACAGGATACGTTGGGATAAAGGAATGGGGACTACGGCACAGCTAGACTAGTTAACAAACGAACACGTCAAAACATACGAGACGTTTCTCTTTGAAGATTTCCTGTTATCTGGGTGTTGCGTTGGAAGGTTTGTCAAGTCAAAGTGGGGTGGTGGCGGTGATGGGGATGGTGGTAGTGGTGGGGCTGGTGGTAGTAATGGTGGTGGTGGTGTTAATGCTGATGGCAGTGGTGGTGGTGGTGGCGCAGCTGGTGGTGTTGTTGATGCTGGTGGTGGTGACCGTATTAGTGGTGACGGTGTTAATGGTGGTGATGGCGGGGATTCGTGCTGACTGTATTAATGGTGACGGTGGTGTTGGTGGTGATGGCGGGGATTCGTGCTGACTGTATTAATGGTGACGGTGGTGTTGGTGGTGATGGCGGGGATTCGTGCTGACTGTATTAATGGTGACGGTGGTGTTGGTGGTTATGGCGGGGATTCGTGCTGACTGTATTAATGGTGACGGTGGTGTTGGTGGTGATGGCGGGGATTCGTGCTGACTGTATTAATGGTGACGGTGGTGTTGGTGGTGATGGCGGGGATTCGTGCTGACTGTATTAATGGTGACGGTGGTGTTGGTGGTGATGGCGGGGATTCGTGCTGACTGTATTAATGGTGACGGTGGTGTTGGTGGTGATGGCGGGGATTCGTGCTGACTGTATTAATGGTGACGGTGGTGTTGGTGGTGATGGCGGGGATTCGTGCTGACTGTATTAATGGTGACGGTGGTGTTGGTGGTGATGGCGGGGATTCGTGCTGACTGTATTAATTGTGACGGTGGTGTTGGTATTGATGGTGATTTTCGTGATAATCATGATGGTTGTGGTAATTGTAGAGATAGTGGTGATGCTGGGGGCGGTTGTGGCGGTCGTGGTAATGATGAACGTGGTAGTTTGCTGGTGATGATGGTTGTGATGGAGATGGTTATGTTTATAATGTTTGTCGTGGTAATGTTAGAAGTATTGATGGCTGTGTAGGTGGTGGTGTTGGGAGTGGTCTTTGTGGTGATGATGATCACGGGGTTGTGTTTAGATTAGTTACACTTGTAAAAACTGCCTGATGTACGTTATTGTTTTGATTGGGAGGGCGGGTCGGGAAGATAAGTATTTAATGTGGAAAAGAAATGGGATAACAGGAAGGAGGGTCAACTAGACGTATGGATGAACCAACATGTCTTTCACTGAGAGTGGCGGCAGGGGCGTAGCGAGGGGGGGCGGGGGGTGCGGACCGCACCGGGTGACACCATTTAGGGGGGTGACACCAAGGCAAAAAATAGCAAAATATATAGAGAAAAACCCGAGGGGGGTGCAAATCGAAGGTTTGGGGGGGGGGGGGTGCAAATCGAAAACTTGAGGGGGGGGTGCAAATCAAAAGTTTGAGGGGGGGGTGCAAATCGAAAATTTGAAAGTTTGTCCCTGGGAAGGGTCTCTATGCCTCTGGGGGGGGGGGGGGGGGGGGTGACACCATTAAGTGCCGCACCGGGTGACACCCGACCTCGCTACGCCGCTGAGTGGCGGTGATATATGATATTTATGTAAATAAAATAACTTCTGCTGTGGTTACATGGCTAACACTATTCTCCATAATATACAAAAACGGATTGTTCTTGAATGATGACTTAACGAGAACGTTATTTTGTATTGTTGTTACACTGCCCCAAAAAATACGTTTTCAAACAGCCAGGGGCGTCGCTAGGTCGGGTATCACCCGGTGCGGCATCTCATGGTGTCACCCCTACTCCTATTTTTTTCTCTGTAAATTTCGCAGTTGGTATCAGCCCCCCCCCCCCCCACCCCAGTAAAAGCTTTGAAGTGTTCACATTTAATACTAATGATGTTTATCTATAGTCGGTTTTTAATACAGCTGGGTGTAGCATTGTTTTCTCTAAAGTTTGCATCTTTACGTCATGGTATCACCATCTTAACCCTCCCTTGTCGGGATCGTCATTATGTACTTAAAATACTTTTCAACTCTAATTAACAAAAAAACCTATTTATTCTATATATCTTGCAATTTTTTGTCTTGGTGTCATCCCCCTAAATGGTGTCGCCCGGTGCGGTCCGCACCCCCCGTCCCCGCCTCGCGACGCCTCTGCAAACAGCAAACCTATTTATATTAACAATTTTACAACGAAATAGAAATATTAAAACCTCATAGTCGAAACATTCTACAATATCATTATCAGAATACAATTTTTTTTCTATTTTTTTTTTATTATTTTAATATAAACTACAAGCAGCTCAACACTAACTTTTTATTCTATCGTTAAGTAAAAACTAAAAAAAAAAAAAATTAAATGAACTGCCCCCTCCTTCGCTGCTGTCCTAAAAAATAATTTCCAACCAATCATCGACCAGGGTTTATTCAGTTCGGTGCGGCGCGGGCCCCCAGCCCCGACCAATCTCTCGCCACGGCGGGAGAGAGGACGCTGTTTACGTCTGCTAATTTTGCGCACACAGGCATATAAATTCGTCCGCGTCAATTCAAATTAGTTTAAACCGTCCACTAACGTTAAGCAGACATCCATAATTTGATATCAAAGGCCCCGAGTGATTTACAATTGCCGATTGATTGCCGGACTAGCCGGGGCTATACCGAGGAGGAGGGAATGGGAATTGCAAGCTATTACAAATTGATCCTTCGGAAGGGGGATCTTTATTTAAGTGGGGAGTCACAGAGATAAGGGTGTAGGGAGGTGGGTTTTTTATTTGGGAGTCAGTGAGGTCGCGAGGTAAGGAGGATGATTTTTATTTGTGTCATACAGATATGTTGGTGGATGTTTGAGAGTCACGGAGATATGGGTGTAGGGAGGTGGATCTTAGAGTCACAGAGAATGAGTGTATGGAGGTGGATCTTTGAGAGTCAAAGAGATATGGATGTAGGGAGATGGATATTTGAGTCACAAAAATATGGGTGAAGGGTGGTGGATTTTAATTTGAGTCACGGAGATAAAGGAAGATGATCGTTATTTAAGAGTTACAAATATCTAAAGTTAGGGAGGACTATCTGTCCAAATGAAGAGTCACAGATATTGTAGTCACGTGGCGGAGTGGGAGAGTTTAGGAAGGTCAAAAGGATCTATAATGTTCGAAATGGAAGAAGTTCATAACGACACCTAGAACCAAAAATAAACTCCCAAACATTGACTTTCCTTTTTACTTTCTCGTATATACGTAGTATAGAGAAAGTATTGTAATCGTGCAAAAAAAAAAAAATCGAGATTTTTACAAATCTCGACGTTTTACACCTCACTGATACGGAAAAACATAATTTTGCAATCTTGTCCGTATGTCTGTGTGTGTGTGTGTGTCTGTGTGTGTGTGTATGTGTGTAAACACGATTACTTGAGTACCGTTACAGCTAGGTTGATGAAATTTCATATATAAGTATTTTATCAAAATCGTAGATCCGTATCAACTTTTGAGCGATTTCCGATAACCGAAAGTGCTACTTTTTCTACTTTGAATTTTTCAAAAGCCTATAACTTGAGTACTATTTCAGATAGATAAATGAAATTTCACATGTAAGTAAAAGATCTAATTCTCTACCTTCTGTTAAATTTTGAGTAATTTCCGTTGACGGGAAGTACTAATTTACGCAATTTCCGATTTCTCAAAAACGCATCTAAATTTATAAAGTACTAATAATATTGCGCACCATTATGAACATCTTTATTCGGCGTTCGTTTGGTGTGCAATACTTTTTTCTATGAGATTCTATTTTATTTTAAAAAGTTTATGTATTTAAAATGGATTAAAAATCATAACTATATCCCGAGTTCCCATCCCCTGTTGTTTTATATAAGAATATTCGAGAAAGTTTAGGGGAGATCACTCCCGGTTTATTTAAAGTGCGAGCATTCATTATGTTTAAATACAAATTATAATCTACTTATAAATTTATTGAACAATGCCCCCAACACCCTTCAACCCACATCCTTTCCCCAACAACCTACCATCAACACCCTACCCCCAACAACCTACCCTCAACAACCTACCCCCAACAACCTACCCTCAACAACCTACCCCCAACACACCCCTCCCTCAACACCATCCATACCCCATGCAATATTTTAAAAACCTTTTTCTCAATCATAACCATACTATGTCTAACTATATACAAGTTTATCATTATAATACATCATTAAGTCTAGAAAGATATTGTGTCATTTACTAGTTAATAAGCTAAAAAGCACCTTCGTAGAATAAATGTTTTACTTATTCTTTTTTTTTTATAGCTAGTAGTTTTAGAAAATGAACGGTGTGGTCGGATGGTAGAGCTTATGACTGCTAACACAAATGTTCCGATCTCAGGCTCGAGCTCTTCAAACGACTCTTAGTCCACCCAGCTCTAATGGGTACCCGACTCACGTTAGTGAAACTAAGGCGGCCGGGTATAGTGCTTACCAAACTATCCCCCTGTATGCCGAGATCAATGAAACATGTTAACTCTACTTCATCTGCTTTATGTGTCTTGGGCTCCAACGGAAAAAAAGACGATGTGATAAATATTTTTTTTAAATTATAACACGTCATCGGTTTCAACTTCATCAATCCTCACCACAAGATCAGAACGAGGACGCCAGAACAAGTCGCCACAAAGCCAGGGTTCCCAAGAGACGCTCAACAATTAGCGCCGCCGTCCACGTTGGCAGCAGTAAATATTTTCAATAGATCCGAGCGGCCAGGAAACACTGGCCTGTCTAAGATAGAAAGGTCGTGCCACGTTGGCCTTAGATGACCCTTACCAGGGGTTCCCATGTCATGGGCTTGTTACGACATTTAACTAAACAGGGGCGTCGTCTTTATGGGGTAAAAAATACCCCCTTTCTATATTTATTCCAATCAATGGTTTTGACAAATGTTATTAACTACGTTATCTGTGGTTTAAAATATAAAGAAATCAATTATTTTATCATGACTTTATACAAAAATACAGCAGCGTGTGAGTACAATGGGACGTGCCATGAGCGCCTACGCCCATGCATGATTCCCATGTGCGAGCAGATAACCTTTCCGTATCGCCCCTGTAAATGGAGTCTTGTGGATGTGCCTGGTCTTTCATTAGACAGGTGGCCGATGTCCCCTCGTTACGGGACCCCGGCCTCACAAGATGTGGCCAGATTTATCTCCCCTCACCTGATCTACGCCGTAGAGGCTCTCAAGTACATGCTCTCAGGGAAGGGAAAGTGCAAGGGCTCGGGTCTTTAAGGAAGGGAAAGTGCAAGGGCTCGGGTCTTTAAGGAAGGGAAAGTGCAAGGGCTCGGGTCTTTAAGGAAGGGAAAGTGCAAGGGCTCGGGTCTTTAAGGAAGGGAAAGTGCAAGGGCTCGGGTCTTTAAGGAAGGGAATGTGCAAGGGCTCGGGTCTTTAAGGAAGGGAAAGTGCAAGGGCTCGGGTCTTTAAGGAAGGGAAAGTGCAAAGGCTCGGGTCTTTAAGGAAGGGAAAGTGCAAGGGCTCGGGTCTTTAAGGAAGGGAAAGTGCAAGGGCTCGGGTCTTTAAAGAAGGGAAAGTGCAAGGGCTCGGGTCTTTAAGGAAGGGAAAGTGCAAGGGCTCGGGTCTTTAAGGAAGGGAAAGTGCAAGGGCTCGGGACTTTAAGGAAGGGAAAGTGCAAGGGCTCGGGACTTTAAGGAAGGGAAAGTGCAAGGGCTCGGGTCTTTAAGGAAGGGAAAATGCAAGGGCTTAGGCCTTAAGGAAGGGTAAAGTCTTGCGTACACGGTCTCATGTCTTAAGGAAGAGAAAATCTCGTGTACAATGGTCTCAAGTCTTAATTAAAAGTCTCTCTTTCAATGGTCCCAAATCTTAATATAAAAAGTCTCGCTTACATTGGTCTCAAGTCTAATAAAAAGTTTCGATTACAATGGTCTCAATTCTAATATAAAAGTCTCGCTTTCAATGGTCTCAAGTCTTAATGAAAAGTCTCGCTTTCAATGGTCCCAAGTCTTAATAAATAAAGTCTCGCTCAAAATGGTCTCAAGTCTTAGTAAAAAAAAAAGTCTCGCTTACAATGGTCTCAAGTCTTAATGAAAAGTCTCGCTTTCAATGGTCCCAAGTCTTAATAAATAAAGTCTCGCTCAAAATGGTCTCAAGTCTTAGTAAAAAAAAAAGTCTCGCTTACAATGGTCTCGTCTTAATAACAAACAAAGTCGCTCGTGTACAAGGTCATACGTTCTAACAAAATGTCTCACCTCCACGAGTCTCAAGGAAATGTATTGCATACATTGTCTCACGTTTTTAAGGAAGGAAAAAATCTCGTGTACATTGTCTCAAGTCTTTTGGGTAGTGATTTAACAATATTGTAAAATATGTTAATGCTTTAAAATATGCTGGTGGCTGTTGGGCATATTTGATATTGATGATGGGGATTAGTGTTGGGCATATCAGCTGGTATGTGGAGATTGAGTCGATTGATGGTGATGGGTGTTGTGGGTTCGTGTTAGAAATTGCTAGAGATCTGTATATCTGTCCTACCCACGGACATAACTCCAATCATCATTTAATCCAACTATTTGTCACCGAACCTCTCCTATTTTCTTTTAATTTTTTTTAATTTAACTTTTTATTTCCGCTATAGACAAGTAATACTCAGTGCTATTTTTCCGCTTTAGACAAGTAATACTTAGTGATATTTTTCCGTATCACCTATTTGCTTTTTGTATTACAATTGTCATTATCGTTCTGTCACTTTGATGACTTTTTTTTTGTTGCCTCAAACGTGTAATAGACAGCGTCAGTTTGCCTTCCCATGTTAGTTTTAGAATTACCGTATTACATATTTTATCATCGGTTTGTGAATACGTTGGTTTTTTTTTTATAAATCTGAAACTTTAAAATGATTATTTAAAATGATAAAGTAAGATTTAGAATTTTATTTCTTGGGCCTTTCCAGCTGAATAACATTATTAAAACAATTTCACATCTCTTCAAGTTAAGTAATTAGTAAGTTTAAAGCTTTTTTGTTTGAACTAGAGTCATATAAATAATTCAGAAATCGAGAAAATATTTAAAAATTGGCAGCCAATTGTATAAAATAATAAAATGACAAAACAATGAAATAATAATTAATCACCTTTGTTTTAATATTTACCATTAGATTCACATTCCAAATTAAGAACATATTGATAAGTTGTTTCCCTTGGTTGTTTTGATTGTAAATGAAAGGTAGTGAACAATTTAATATTCAATTAAAATAAACATTTGCTTCTAAGTGTGTGTCTAAAACTTAGAATGTCATAATCATGGGTAGTGCTTTTTTCAGCCAACGATAGAGGAAATGTGAAACGCGCTTAGATCCTCTCTCATCTTATCTTCTCTATCATTGGCGGATATAAGCACATCTATAATAAAGTATAGTAATGTATAACACATTTATATGTTTGTCTACAAGGATATTATGTAAATCTACATGTTCATTTATCTTTGTATACTCTTGCATTAATTTATTCAATACATTAATTAATCCGATTGTCTAATAAATTGTTAATATAAAGTAAGTTAGGCTACTCATTAAGAGTTGTGTTCTAGTAAAATTTATTTTTTTAGTTCCAAAAGCCATTTTTACTTTCTCGTATATACGAAGTATAGAGAAAGTCTTGTAACCGTGCAAAAAAAAACGAGATTTTTACAAATCTTGACGTTTTACACCTCACTGATACGGAAAAACATAATTTTGCAATCTTGCCGTATGTCTGTGTCTGTGTGTGTATGTGTGTCTGTCTGTCTGTTTGTTTGTAAACACGATAACTTGAGTACCGTTACAGCTAGGTTGATGAAATTTCATATATAAGTATATTATCAAAATCGTAGATAGGTATCAACTTTTGAGCGATTTCCGATAGCCGGAAGTGGTATCTTTTCTACTTTGAATTTTTCAAAAGCCTATAACTTGAGTACTATTTCAGATAGATAAATAAAATTTCACATGTAAGTAAAAGATCTAATTCTCTACCTTCTGTCAAATTTTGAGTAATTTCCGATGACCGGAAGTACTAATTTACGCTATTTCCGATTTCTCAAAAAACGCATGTAAATTTATAAAGTACTAATAATATTGCACGCTATTATGCACATTTTGTTTTGGCGTTTGCTTGGTGCGCAATTCTTTTTTCTATGAGATTGTATTCTATTTTTAAAAGTTTAAGTAATTAAAAATCATGTCTATATTCCAAGTTATATAAGAATATTCGTGAAAGTTTAGGGGAGATCACTCCCGGTTTATTTTGTATCATATTTCGAATGAGATGGCCATCAGACAACATGATAGAATGGAATTTCTAAAGCTTTAGTAACATTACAATACAACATTATAGAAGGGACTTTATGAAGCTTTAGTAACATTACAATACAACATTATAGAAGGGACTTTATAAAGCTTTAGTAACATTGCATTACAACATGTTAGAAGGGACTTGATGAAGCTTTAGTAACATTACAATACAACATGTTAGAAGGGACTTGATGAAGCTTTAGTAACATTACAATACAACATGTTAGAAGGGACTTGATGAAGCTTTAGTAACATTACAATTCAACATGTTAGAAGGGACATTTTAAAGCTTTAGTGACATTACAAAGTAATTCAAACCACACGGCATATGTATTTTTATATTGTAAGGCTCAAATCTTCTATTTAGTTTGTATCTTTCACACTAAAGAATCCTCTTTAGACCTAGCGATCCATTGGCTAGTAGAAGTAGAGTTCAGATGTTTCTTGACATCGGCTTTACTTTCCCTAAGATGAACTGAGTGGAATCATGGACGGGTTAGCAGCCTAACGCTCTACCACATAGGCCACGCCGACTCTATAAAAAATACTCTTTATTAATTTCCTGGCCCGTATTTTAAAGCATGAGGCTTGTCCTGATAACTTCAATATCTTCCAAAAGACACGAGTTGTGTCACAAGTTTTAAACAATTAAAAAAAAAACACGTGTTAATTAGAAATCGGAACGCAACACTAAATATTTCTGGGGAAAAAAGGACAATAATGCATGTAACATTATGGTGCTACCATGACGGACTCGCGACTGCTGGGAGTACCTGAGTCCACGTACCTAAGTCCACCTAACTCTGATTGGTCCCTGACTACCGTTAGAGAAAATAAATAATGCTGAACACACTATCCCTTTCTATGCCAAGGTAGACTCTACTTCATCTGCCTTAAGTGTCTTGGGCACGAACGGAAAGATACACGTGTCTAACCAATACAATTATATGACTAAACAGTAGCTACACTATGTACGGTTTAGAAAATTTGAGACGTATCTAGCTGAGAAGCAAACGTATTGTAAAAATCTTGAAATCTCCGTTTAGTATCGTATCCAGTAAGGTTGCCTCAAAGCTGCGCAACCGCGCAGTAGTTGTAAACCTGCCGCGCAGTCATTTTGTAAAATGAATATTATCTAGGTTACGTTTTTTTTTCAAACTCCGCCCACACAAAATATTAATTAATTGCGAACACATCATCATAATCATTATTCCTCTGTGGGTCGCCTGTGGAGAATAGGGACAAAACCACACGACAACTCGCCATCCTACATGGTTCTGGGCGATTCCTCCAAGTTGGGTCCACGACATTCCGGCTGCTTCTGCTACAGCTGACCTTTCCCAAGTTTGTTTTTTGGCCTACCTACTTTCCTCTTTCCTTAGGGATTATAACCTAGCTAGTGCATGTCTAGTTATGTTGCTATTGGTTTACGCAAGATGGGTCAATCCACCCCAATTTTGCGCTTTTGTATTTCTTTGCCAAAAGTCTTGCCCAGTTTTTCTCCACAGCTCGGCATTGGTAATTTTTTTCAGGCAATCTGATATAATTGCTCATGCTAGTATCAAGACGTTCTAGTCTGCCACATATGGATTAACCACGGATTAAGTTGGATGTTGATCCACGTGCAGGAGACAGAGAGAAAAGATTGAGAAGGGATGATGAAAGACGAAAGATGTCTAAACTCTAAAGAAAAAAAAAGACAACACAAATTATCTTTCTACAAAAGAAGTGTATTATATCATCCATTTTTACAAACTTATTTGTACAAATATTGTTGATTCTAAACAAAATCAAATATTGAATAACTGATAAAATCAATAAATAAAACAATTTTATACAAGAGGGGAAGGGGTGAAAGTAAGAGAAAAATGTTGCTTGGAAAGTGCTGTCTTTAGTTTTACAATGTTTTACAGTTTAAAGATAGATTTTTTTGTATCTAGGTATTAAGTAGCGTTATAGATGGTGATGGTGTGCTGGGTGGTAGGGGATTATGTTTGACGTGTTGATATGTTGTGGGGGGGTGGGGGGGGGGGGGCGTGTCTGTGTTGAGTCATATTTGTGTCAGTGTGTCAGTGTAAAAATGTCAGCGTCTCATTGTGTCAGTATGTAAGTGTCAAGATGTCAGTGAAAAGATATCAGTGTGTCAGTGTAAAGGTGTCAGTGTTAAGATGTCAGCGTATCATTGTAAAGATGTCATCAAAATGCTATTTTCTTATGTAACAGGTGTATTACATTTACTTTTCCTAAACTACACATACAATCTCACTAATTAAAACATGAATCAATCAATTTAGGTAATTGAGTTGCCCTTCAATCATGAATTGCTTACGCCAAGGTTTTTAAATCATCCCTGTATTGACACAATGGATAATTAGTTATTTGTTTGTTGATTTTTATGTTTTGTTTGTTATTTTTTTTTTTGTCAATTTTGTTTTTTTAATTGTTGGTATTAATTTGTCAGACTTTTCACTAAAGAGTTTTGAGTATCATTCTATCACTGCACTTTGTAAAAGTTTTGATAGTCAGCTAGGTAAGGGAGAGAAGAATTGTGTTTAGTAGGGTCAAAGTATATTGAGCTGTAGAAGACGGTGATGGTTTTATAGAAGAAGGCGTATTATAATGGTGGTTATGTAGATAATACTGTGGGTTGGTGTTGTGGGTAAGTGTAAGAAAACGACGGTGCACATTGATTGTGGTGTGTGTTGATGATGGTGTGGGTTAGTGTTGTGTGTAGAAAAAAAAGGTGTGAGAAGATGATAGTGCACATTGTGCAGATTGTGGTTGTGTGGATGATAGTGTAAGTATGTGTTGTGGGTAGGTGTGAGAAAACGAAGGTGTAGATTGTGGTCGGTGTGGATGGTGGTGTGGGTTAGTGTTGGGTGTCGAAAAATGGTGTGAGAAGGTGACGGTGCAAATAGGTTATGGTTGTGTGGATGACTTTGTGAGTTTGTGTTGTGGGTGGGTGTGGTAAAATGATGGTGCACATTGATTTTGGTGTGTGGATGATGGTGTGGACTGGTAGATTGGGTAGATAATGGTGTGAAAAAATAATGGTGCACGTTGATTGTGGTTGTGTGGATGATAGTGTGGGTTAGTGTTGTGGGTAGAAAAATGGTGTGAGGTGATGTTGCACATAGATTGTGGTTGTGTATATGAAAGTGTGAGTGTGTTGTGGGTAGGTGTGGGGAAATGGTGCACGTTAATTTTGATGTGTGTATGATGGTGTGGGTTAGTGTTGTGTCTAGAAAAATAGTGTGAAAAAGTGGCGGTGCACGTTGATTTTGGTGTGCGGGTGACAGTGTGAGTTTGTGTTGTGGGTAGGTGTGGATGATGGTGTGGACTGGTATATGGGGTAGATAAAGGTGTGGAAAATGATGGTGCAAATTGTTTTTGGTGTGTGGATGATGGTGCGGGTAGATTAATGGTGTAGTCTCAAGGCCAACAAAGTACACGGTAGCGATACAGTCACATGGACTGGCATTAGGCCTGCGGGCCGGTCCTCCACTTGTGGGCTGGTCCACCAGTTGTGGGCCAAATGGTGAAACAAGTTACTTTGGTGTAGTTTCCAATACAGGTCTTTGTTTTCCGGCCGGATACTTGATGTCCGGCGGAGGAATTCATTTTGACCAGCATTGTAGTGGATGAAAGGTAATACTGTTAATGTACCATAAGCTCAGAAACTTCACAGATGTGAATTATATTGTTTTGTTTTTATTGCCGGTAGAAATTTCCGGCACTGCACTTGTTATCCATTCGTCAAGTTTGTTTATTTAAACCGGCTGTGCTGTTTGTAGATCGTACATTTCCGTAGCTGTAGTACATAGTTCAGCATGGGATCGGTGATTACCTTTGCCGGCACGAAGTGTATGAATGCCGGATTTTTTAAAAATATATTTATCGCTATCCGGATTTAACTGTGTGTTTTCCGGCTGTGACTGTTTGCCGGCACTAACTTTTTTTTTAAATTTGTTCATTTTCCGGCTTTAGTTATTCGCCTAGTCAGAGCTATGATTAGTCCGGTAGATGTACGTTGATGATCACATCAACTGTTATTTCAACTCCGCGGCCCAGACATGTTGGGGCCAGCCTGTTCTGCCCTTGGGTTTCTTCTCCGGACATGGACTCGAACCCTGGCTGCTTGCCTCGCTCTCACCGTCCTGTGGAACAGACAAAACATGGCTTTAGCTAATAGAAACACTAGAACAGTAAGATTAATGCTTACACTTCTTATACGATATATATATATATATATATATATATATATATATATATATATATATATATATATATATATATATATATATATAATGGCTAGTATTTAGATTAAGGTTGTGGTTGTGGGTTGAGAAATGTAGAGGTTTCGAGAAGGTGGATTATACTAGGGTTTGATTCTACTCGGGTTTTAGTTTAGACTATCAATAATTTTGGCAAGTGACGAATTAGGGTTGGTATCGACGTTGGTTTGGTTTAAATACTTGGTACATCTGAATGTGCATCTTTCTTACTAAGGTTAAATAAACAAGTAAACAAAACACGTAATTTTTCCCAAATATTTTTTTGTATTTTTACATTTTTATTAATTATTTACATCAACTTTATTTATGCTTACTAATCAATAAATTATCTTCATAAAAGTTTTATTTTTCAATATATATTTATTAAACAAACATGTAAATTTTACTAAACTCGGCTAATAACACCTGGTAAATGAATTATTTTAAAAAAGAAAGTAGCAGCACATCTTTTCAGTCAAAACATGCAAACCATAAACTGAGCACTTCAAATCTACTGATCTAACCAGACCCTATGGCGGATTGATCTTGAAGCTCTAGGTTTTTGAAAGACGGATCACAAACCTGAACAATAAATAAAAAATGTAAATCCGAGACGTAAAAGTTTCCCTAAAGGAAGTTCACGTGATGAAAGAATGACAGATGTTGGACAGAAATTTATGGCCGATTCAAATGCACCCTCTCCTCTGAAACCTGCGGCGCATTAAACCCGCACATGTAAACAGGTTTCACGTTAAACAACACATTAAACACAAACTACATGCAGTTCTGTTTCTTTTTTTTATATAAAGCTAGTTGAATCAGTGGTAAATTTACCATTGCGGTGTATCCCCCCCCCCCCCCCCCCCATTAGATCTAGATCAGAACTCTCGCTTATTCATAATGTATCATAGCTCACTGTGAAACCACTATACCCCAAAAAAAAAAATATTGAATACACTTTTTAAGGAATAACAACTGGTACTGTTAACTGATTACGTGAGTGTTTCTGAATGCAGAAAGCGCAATTAAATGAATAACATCCAAGCATGGACGTGTTTGATTCGTTTGCAGCATTCAATCTGAGGAAAAGTGGGCATGCCTGTAATAATTTTAATTCTGAGATTCTCGAGCCATTCTACGTCGTCCACATGGCTAAGGAAGCTTGAAATCTCCCCCCTCCCCCCCCCCAAACCTACACCCACCAACACACTTCGCATATGGTGCACTTTTTTTTATAATACGTATTAAAAAGTATATTTGTTTTGTAAACAGAAAAAAATTGTTTTTTTTTTTAATTGTGTTGTTGCTTCCCTTAACCCAAACTGCTGCTGATTACTTCCCTTACGAGTACAACATTCAGTGGACCCCCATGTCTACGATGACCCCTGATACTGTAAGTACATTCCAATTACCCGCCCGCTAACTAGACACAACCTTTTTCTTTCTCTAATGTTCATTCGTAACGCTTAGAAAACGCATGTTTAAATTTCGTTTTAAATTTCTTTTTCTTTTTATTATTTCACAAGCTAAACAAAAACATAAACTTAAAAAAGAAAGAAAGTAATTATATTAAAACCAAACGAAACTTTAATTAAAAACATCATTTTTAAAAAAAAGTTCAGTTACCCACATGCTGACTAAAGGGGAAGCAACTCGCGTCCGCAGGAGAGGCAACCCCCGTGTAGCCCGACCCTAAGTCCCGCCAATTGACCCGGGTTTACGATACAATTAGAAATGGTGCCTCCATCATTTTATGTCAGCCGGCGAAGACAATTTGCACGGCGAACTCGGGTCGACCCGGGTTTATAGAGGGGGAAAAAAATAATTTTACAACCATCTCGTGCACTTTGGTGCGCTTTTTTCAATCTTCGTCAGGGCGAATGGCAACCGAAGGCTACAAATTTGCGAAACGCCATTTTCGAGTGCCAAGCGCATTTGATTGGCTATCAACATGGCGTTAATGCGCCCCCTACACGGTGGGCGGCAGGAGAAGATAACTTCTCACCCTGGGAAACATAGATAATCTCGCGAATTCGCCCCCACCCCCCACCTATTCACTCCCCCTCATTCTTAGTTGTTTTTTTTTCTTTTATAGTTTTCTTCATTGTCGGGAAATGAAGTATTTTAAAAGATGATAATATTTAAGTTTAAGTGGGGGTATGGCGTGGGGAGGGGGGGGGGGGGTATTTTCCATCATTTTGTCTTTTTTTTCCCCTGAAATAATAGCCTCCCTTGATCTGTCGATGTGGTGGTGGAGTTATCTTCTCCCCTTTGTTCTTTGATGTACATGTGCATTGCACACGTATTGTCGCTAAACGCCACTGGATGCACGCAAACTGCACTTAATGATTTGGTTTAAACCCTGCTATAAACTATACTAAATCTAAGGTTATACTTTCCTACATAAACTAAACTTTTTTTTTTTTACTAAGCACTGCTCTATAAGTTACTTTTTGATAAAAATCATTTTCTGAGCCGCTTGAAAGTTTTGAAATGTCTTGGGCCTTCCAACAGATATTTTTGGAGATGGTTCTGATACTATATGAAGGGAGATGTGTTCAGCTATTGTAACAACCACTTGCGGCCCGTGGACCGTAAGTTTGGGAGTCGTAAGTGGCAGAAAGTTTGGGGTAGTTTGTGGCCGTAATTTGGGGGTTGTCGGTGGCCAAAAGTTGAGAATCGTCTGGGACCGCAAATTGAGGGTTGGCGGGGGCCGTAAGTTGGGGTAATTAGTTGCCAAAACTGGTGACCGTAAAATGTGAATATGGTTGAAGTAAAATAATTCAATTTTAAGAGCATACTATCATACTGTTTGATTAAACTAATATACATATTAATTAAATACGGTATAAATTTAAAAAAGGTATAGATTAAATTAAATTAAAATATAAAAGCATACTACCAAAATATATTGGAAACAAATGCTCATTATAAGGATTGTCCTCATATTTAAAAAAAGCAAGTACTTTACTGGCACGGTTAAGTTAAAAACAAAATATTTTTCACTATTAACAAATAGTTTTAAAAAGTGTGCTAAAATGTTTTTATTTCTCGAGTGCTAAAACTTTACTTTAAAATCTGGTGTTGGGTTAAAAACAAAGTATACTGTCAATTATAATTGAGTAAAGTATAAAAAGTATACTTTATGGCGAATGAAAGCAGTGCAGTCCGCACGGCAATGCCGTAGACAAAAAAGTATAACGGGCATCCAGATGGTCAGCCGATAGGTGCATGTCGATTAAACGTCAGGATAGAATGAATTGGTCGGCCATAAGAATCATTCGTCTGGCCGGCATTTGGTGCACTTGGACCAAAAAAATTATTTAGGGGAGGTCTCGTAGTTTTGTTGGTAGATGAAATGGAAGGGGGGGGGGGTTGGATTGAGAGGTGGGGTGGATTGGTAGGAGGTGTGGATTGACAGAGGGGTGGGTTTGTGCAGATGCAGGTTGTGGAAAGTGTGAGACATTGATTATGGAGGGGGGGGGGCATTTAATTGTTTTGGATAAGGCGTTGAGATTAGAGGCTATGATTATTGGTGAAGCTTAGAAGGTGTTTGGATTTACAGGTGCTAATGGGAGGGGGGGGGGGGCATTTAACCATTAAATGAGACATCAGACAATAGTTTTAAGCAGCTGGGCGATGAGCCAGGTTTATGGCCCTGGCCCGTGTTGCTCGGCTCTGGCTCCAAGCGTGGGGCCAGTTTATGGCTGGGGTGTGGGGGGGGGGGGGGGTACACCCCGTATGGGTGTTTATAGTTGGTGTGTTTGTGTATTTCGTCTGTGTGTTATAATCTGCTAGTGTGTGGTTGTATTTCGTGTGTGTGTTTATGGTTGGCGTGTGTGGGTATATTTCGTGTTTGTTAATGGTTGGTGTTTCTGTGAGTGTATTTAATGTGTGTGTCTATGGCTGGTTGTGTGGGTGTATTTCATGTGTTTGTTATAATTTGTGTATTTCGTGTGTAACATTTCATCCCTTGTGTGAGCATCAGTATATTTCATGTTGTGGCTTACATTTATGATTACGTATTATGTGTAAGTGTTTATGGTAACTAATTGTGAGTGTATATTATGTGTAAGATTGGTGTGTGGCGAGTGTGTGTTGTGTATGAATCGATGTGACTTGTGTGTTCGAATATGTATTCTGGTATTTGTGAGTGAATGTATTAGACGTCCATGGCTTTTAGTAATACAATATGTTGGCCTCTAGTAATCCACTTAAGCTGTCGGGTGTGATTGTATAAAGTCAAATTATTGTCGTCCAATTGTATTGGGTTAAATAATTCGGTTGAAACTGACATGTAATCGTATTAAAACAATGCGATTGAACCTCTCATGTAATGATGTTACACCAGTGCTTCTAAATCTTTATCGAGGTACCGAACCCGATCAGTTTTAAATACACATTCACCGAACCCTTATATTGTCCGTACTGACAAAATCCTATTGTGAATCATATAAGTCGGATGTGTCTTGACCTCCGCCGAACCCCGAGACTAACTCACCGAACCCCCTGGGGCTCGATCGAACCCACTGCACTAGACCATAGACAGCTATACGACACACTGAAGGTTTCAATCTAGACAACCAACCTAAGCATGTAACACACGGACCCACGCAACAGGAAGTACTTAGTATCGTCTCATGGCGTGACTATAATGAGTTTACCTAATCCTAATCTAAACCCATATGACCCAGGGTCGTTAACCCGGCGGGGAAGGGGGGATTGGTAGTATGTACCGTTAACTTCTGGTGGACTGTGGGAAAAGAATTTTAACAGTGTAATTGTAAAACTAGGTTAAACAGGTTTCGGTACTAGATTAAATAGAGGATAGGGGAGATAATTAAGACTCTGTTTTAATAACTAGGATCGTTTGGTACAAAGAATAAAATAGTATACATGATGGGGGTAGGGGGGGGGGAGGTAAGAGTAAAATGAAGTTTAAATAACTAAATTGAAAAAATGTTCTGGGTAATTTTACGCAACAGCGTACTTCCGTTACCACATTTTACGACGTAAAGCGAAGCGTTTGTTTGTCTATACACGAATCGGAAAATACCCCAAAAAAAAAAGCTATAAATTAAGGGCAAGCAATTCGACTCAGTATTTATGGGGGGGATGTCCATCCTTGCTTTTTGGGATGAGAGAGTATCTTTCACCAAGTTTCCGATGGAATCCAAGGGAGGGGGGAGGGGGCTTAGCTCTTATCTTAACGGGAATACAGTTTCATGTTTACAAGTGGGTGGATGGGGCGATTATCTCCTCCTGATAGCTCCTGGAGAAAGTCCGATAACGCCGGAGGATCTCTGAAAAAGAGTTATCTCCGCTCGCAGTAGATGGGGCGCTACGCTAGGCCATTTATTAAAATTATATTTAGGCTCGTTGCAGTTTTTGGACAGAGTCTGAGCGAAGACGTTAATTTTGTCGTAATGACGCAGAGTGGGGCTGTGAGTTATCTAGTGGTCACCCTTTGTTGCGGAGGTTAGGACAGCTTTAATAAATGGCATCCTTTGAAGTTGTTTTGTTTTGATCCGGAAGAAAATATGTGTGTTACTTTAACAGTATATTTCTCATAATTCAAGATTAAAAATCTTACAATTTTTGCTTAGATGTGTACTTTAACAGTATATTTCTCAAAATTCAAGAGTAAAAATCTTGAAATTTTTTGCTTAGATTTGCTTAGATTGTCAGAGGTAAGGTTTGGCTAATCAATAAGATCCTAATAAATCTACACAGAATTACTCCCATATTTTAATGTTTCCAATATGGCCATGAGATCATAATGAAAAAAAAATACTTTCTTACTATGTAGTTCAGGTAAAACTTTAGCACGCATGGACAAACATCTTACAAAAATTTTCATGAAAAAAAATGTCTGTTTATGTACCTATTATTGGACAACGATTTCCGAAAAGTACACATTTCATATAAATAGGGTGGGGTTTTCGATGACGCCAATAAAAAAAAAACAGCAAAATAGAAACACGTCATGCCCCCCATGGGCGGGACGAGTTTTATCAAAATCCATTACATGCATTTCATATCCGTTTCGTGTATCCATTTTTTAAAGGGCGGAAATGTCCAAAAGCTCTAGGTGGAGCAGAGCCCCCCTGTGGCGATCATGTCAGGGTATCATAGGAGGAGGGATCGAATTTCCGACAGCGTCGGAACCCCAGATAACTCGCGGACGCCAATGATGATAGATTGTTTGCTCCATTACATATTTTATGTTGGAGTTTTTGTGGAGAACGTCTAGGGGAATGATGGAGGCCAAAGATGTGTTTTTGGTGGCCTCTGGTAGTACAAGATGTTGGCATTACCAAGGTTGGCTTCTAGTAGTACAAGATGTTGGCCTTTATTAATACAAGATGTTAGCTTCTAGTAATACAAGATGTTGGCCATACAAGATGTTGGCCTTGTAGTAATACAAGATGTTGGCCTTTAGTAATACAAGAAGCTGGCCTCCAGTAATACAAGATGTTGGCCTTTAGTAATACAAGATGTTGGCCTTTATTAATACAAGATGTTAGCTTCTAGTAATACAAGATGTTGGCCATACAAGATGTTGGCCTGTAGTAATACAAGATGTTGGCCTTTAGTAATACAAGATGCTGGCCTCCAGTAATACAAGATGTTGGCCTCTGGTAATACAAGATGTTGGCCTCTAGTAATACAAGATGTTGGCCTTTAGTAATACAAGATGTTGGCCTTTAGTAATACAAGATGTTGGCATCTAGTAATACAAGATGTTGGCATCTAGTAATACAAGATGTTGGACATAAAAGATGTTAGCCTATAGTGATTCAAGATGTTGGCTTTTAGTAATACAAGACGTTGGCCTCTAGAAGTGTCCTCTATATTGTGATCATGAAGCTACATCTCACATTTAATTTAAAACATATTGTACCAAATACCAAAACGAAAAAAGTATTTGATTGATTTTACTAAAAGATACTTTAAAGATCGAGTTTGTAATTTACTGAACTATATTAAATCGCTGATTACGTAGATATTGAAAACCAACGAAATGCGTTTAAAGTATAAAAGTTCACAATACCTTCAAATGAATAGCTATAGGCACGCGAGCACCTGTTGGTAAAAAAATATATTGCTTGATGTATGTGTTTATACCTTTAAACAGACTACAGTTTGGATAATATTATTACCTGTCATTGAGGGCAGGCTACTTGTTTTGTTTTTCTTCTTAACTTTATTTCAAAACATTTTCAAGTTCTCTGCATTTACTAAATTTAGTAATTAAATTATTTAAATATTAAATTTTACTAATTTTTAAAGGTCTTGTTAAATTATTTTTTTACTGACG
Source organism: Physella acuta (assembly GCF_028476545.2). Lineage (NCBI taxonomy): Eukaryota > Metazoa > Mollusca > Gastropoda > Physidae > Physella > Physella acuta. Next base: position 59,430 of record NW_026732276.1, read on the forward strand.
AAAGAGACAAATAAATCACCAAACATAGAGTTGAATGCCGCTCCAAACTAAAGAAAGGCTTAGGGGTCATCCATAAATGACGTCACACTCGTAGGGGGGAGGCGGGGTCCGTAATTTTGTGACGATGTGTGATAAGGGGGAGGGGGGGGGGGGGGTCAGATGTTGCGACGTCACATTTTGCATTATAAAAAAGCAATGTTAGAAAACGAATTTTAGACGTTATTTCGCGTTTTAGATAACTGTTTTAATAAATTGTAATAGTTTAGACAAGATTTTGGAAAAATATCAATGTTTTAAAAAAATTCAACTGCAATTTTGAGGGGGGTTGTAGGTTGAGGTGTGACGTCATTTTAGGGGGGGGGTCTGGCTTTTTGTGACGAAGTGTGATGGAGGGGAGTGGGGGCGGTAAAAATCGTCAAAAAAGCGTGACGTCATTTATGGATGACCCCCTTAGAAAGATGATAAAATTAAGAACGTCATTTCTGAATCCCAACCAGTCTAAAATATCCCCAATAGCAGTGGTGGTTTTGAGATATACATTGCCTCGTTTATCTATCTAGATATTGATAACTAGTTTTTATTCGATTGAATGCCCAAATCAAACCCGAACGCATTCACACCAAAATGGCTTCAAAAACGTGGGAAAATGATTACCCCGGAAGTTGGGGCCAGTTTTGTATACACACGGGGGCCCCGAGATTTATAAATACGTCACGGAAAGTCGGGATGGTGGCTGTCATCACGTTGGAGAAATCCCCGCCAACACGGTCAGAGCATCGCGCAGGTGTGCCGCGGTTTAGTGGTGCGTCTCTTATCCGGTACATACAGGCAAATACAGGGGAAAGGGGTCTTCCATTTACTTCACATTCCTGTTATCTCTAGCTTAAATATCTATTCCATGTTTAAAGATTGACTTTACATATGCTGTGTTTGGGTGCGTACTTTTACAAAATAAGTCATGAGTTGTGACAGGGGTTTTACATAGATGTTATGATTATCGAACTGATTGGTGCTTTTTTTTATATTTTAGTTTTTACAATTTTTTATTTAACTCACTGTCTCTGTCTGTCGTCAGTCTAGATCGAAACGCCCAAGCAAAAATTCGGGCACTTCTAAATGATTCGGTTCATAGTTGGTACGCGGGACTTGAAGACAATGCAACATGACATTAAAATTGACTTAATTGTATGCCTAAATAATTTGTATGCATTAATTAAAATTTTGTCCAAGTTAGTAGACCAGTGGCGTAGCCAGGATCGTCTCAAGGGGGGGGGGGGGGGGGGGGGGGGGGGGGGTTCCAATTTTTACCCGGGGACAAACTTTCGATTTGCACCCCCCCCCCCTCAAACTTTCGATTTGCACCCCCCCCTCAAACTTTCGATTTGCACCCCCCCCCCCCCCTCAAACTTTCGATTTGCACCCCCCCCTCATACTTTTTATATATACCGAGGGGTCTATGGGGGGGGTTATGACCCCCCCTAACCCCCCCTGCCTACGCCACTGTAGTAGACTGTGTCATCAAACTATTCCGCACTATTAGACATGCCTATTTATGTCCACAATGAATACCGATAAAATATGATCACATAAACCTGTTTTCAACTTCTTCGCCTAAGGGTCATCCATTAATGACATCACTTTCTGAGGATACGAATTTGGGTGACTATGTGTGACGACGAAAAAAAAAGGGGGGGGGGGGGTGGCGTCTCAAATGTTATGGACAGCCCAGTCGGCTTTGTTTCCCTGACGGGAGTTAAGTCTTAGTACCCGTCAGAGCTGGGTGGACACAGGGCCATTCTACTGATTTGAACCCGGAATCGCACTTATGACTTTCGGGATAACAGTCTAGCTCTCTACCGCTAGGCCACGCCGTCATATTTGGTTATCCTAACAGTAAACAAACAGTTTAAACAGGAGACTGGTATGACCCTTACACGCATAGACCTACCCCAAAAATTCTAACCTCAGTTTTCTTTTTTTTTTTTTCACGTAGCCCATCATGCACCATCTGACCTCATTTACATTTCAGCCCCGTCTAAATTTAGAAGTGGCACGGGATACTTGACAAAAAAAGATTGACAAGGAGCGACTCGAGCGGCTGGCTACTTGCTAATTACTTGACACACAGTGAGCATATATTTCACCCCCATGTTGTGCCACACGCCGCGGACGTCCAAGGAAACAATAGCTGCACATCGAAACGTTTACGGTAATTACCACTAACGCCACCCAACTTTTTACGACAAGGGATCGATCGCGCAGATGGAAGACATGCGCAGTGACGTCAATGTGGGCGGGCCAGCGGCGTCCTAGCCAATCGTAATTAAATTTGAAGTCGCTAAGGACGACGGGAAGCGGGGAAGTCAACCGGCTCGGGTTTCCCGCGTAAACAATAACAAAAAAATGGCGATCGGGTAAAATTTGAGGGGATGTTTTCTTCCCCGTATCGTCGATGTTTTTCTTGAGATGATATCTGATACTAGAGGATAGCAATAACGGTTTATACAATCAAAATTTTAATCAATGAATTTAATGTTCTAAAACTCAATTTAAGGACGGTCTTTGTATAATAGACGCTCGTGCATATATTAGAGCAAACGTTAGTGATTGGTTATGGTGTAATTATTACGCGTTATGGGAAACTATTGGTGATATATAGTAAAACTGTGAATAATTTTGAATATAGTTTCGCAAAATTTCGACTTATCAGAATGGTTGCATTGATGATTGTATAAATGATTCAATGATTGTATCACTGATTCTATGAATGATTATATGAATTATTGTATGAGATTTGATGAATGATAGGATGATTAATAATCATCATTTATTTAGATGCAGCTCTCTAAGCGAGCACATATTCTAGTCATTGAGTAGTTTATAAAACATATATTTTTGCCCATATCTTGTTACAACAATCGTATTTATTTTTATGCTATACATTATCAAAAAGTTAATATTGCTAGTGCTGTTCTCTAGAATGTTAAAGAGGAATTATTGTGTCAAATAATTGTTTATTTAAAAAATAAAAATGGCTGCCGACCCTTGTATTAGGGTTACACAAAGGCAGCCATGTTGCATCGCTATGGTGACTAACGCCGTGACTCTAGGATTATGGATGTTTCCTGGTTGCCTTGTTTATACAGTGTTCGTTTCAAGGACTTCTCGTGTAAGGGGGTGGGGGTGCACTACTAAACCACTCCCCCCCCCCCCCCCCCCGACGAAATCAAAAAAAAAATATTACAGTAAATTTGAAAATACATGCTTTAACTATTCTTATAACTACCCATCACTCCCCAAGAAGCTTTAAGGTCATCCATCGGTGCGAATTACAGCCATATAAAAACTGTTTTGATGTTGAGGGGTGAATTTATTTGGCAGCCTATCATTACAAAAAATAATAAACAATTGGGGGCTATGAACAATCAATTGTCTACATTTTTAGAAGTTTAATATAAACAAATAAATCACGTTTAGTTTTAAAGGTTTGTCAAAACAACAGAGAGGGAAACTTTATTTGTTTTCAATTATACACAACAGTTCGAACCTCAATATGTATTTTAACGATTTATGGTCTTTATTAATTCACAATTTTTTTTAAAAACTTTTCCTTTGTAACTAAATAACACTGCGATTGTAGTAAGTAAAACACTACATTTTTTTATCGTTTTTATTGTGACTGCAAAGCATTGCTAGTTTCTATTATGGCTGTATTTTGTTACTGTTCCATTGTGGCTGTATTGTATTGTTGCATTTTTATTATGGCTGTATTGTATTGCTACTTTTCCATTGTGGCTACATTGTATTGTTACATTTCTATTGTGGCTACATGGTATTTCTACGTTTCTATTGTGGCTACATGGTATTGTTACGTTTCTATTGTGGCTACATGGTATTATTACATTTCTATTGTGGTTACATGGTATTATTACATTTCTATTGTGGTTACATGGTATTATTACATTTCTATTGTGGCTGTATTGTATTGTTGCATTTTTATTATGGCTGTATTGTATTGCTACTTTTCCATTGTGGCTGTATTGTATTGTTGCATTTTTATTATGGCTGTATTGTATTGCTACTTTTCCATTGTGGCTACATTGTATTGTTACATTTCTATTGTGGCTACATGGTATTTCTACGTTTCTATTGTGGCTACATGGTATTGTTACGTTTCTATTGTGGCTACATGGTATTATTACATTTCTATTGTGGTTACATGGTATTATTACATTTCTATTGTGGTTACATGGTATTATTACATTTCTATTGTGGCTGTATTGTATTGTTGCATTTTTATTATGGCTGTATTGTATTGCTACTTTTCCATTGTGGCTGTATTGTATTGTTGCATTTTTATTATGGCTGTATTGTATTGCTACTTTTCCATTGTGGCTACATTGTATTGTTACATTTCTATTGTGGCTACATGGTATTTCTACGTTTCTATTGTGGCTACATGGTATTGTTACGTTTCTATTGTGGCTACATGGTATTATTACATTTCTATTGTGGTTACATGGTATTATTACATTTCTATTGTGGCTGTATTGTATTGTTGCATTTTTATTATGGCTGTATTGTATTGCTACTTTTCCATTGTGGCTGTATTGTATTGTTGCATTTCTATTATGGCTGTATTGTATTGCTACTTTTCCATTGTGGCTACATTGTATTGTTACATTTCCATTGTGGCTACATGGTATTATTACAATTCTATTGTGGCTACATGGTATTGCTACGTTTCTATTGTGGCTACATAGTATTGCTACGTTTCTATTGTGGCTACATGGTATTTCTAGGTTTCTATTGCGGCTACATGACATTGCTACGCGTTTAACGTATACAAATTTTCATCTTTCTCTCTTTCTCTCTATCTCTCCCTCCCTCGAATTGATGTTTTCTGATAACAAGATCTAATTGCGTGAGGGGCAGATAATTCAGGGAATACAAGCTGGCATAATTTCAAAGTGGCCCTGCTTGCCTTCCCTGTTGTCGGCCACATAATTTCATTAGCCTGCCTCTGTTTTTGCCCACCACTTATTAATCAGGAGTTGATCGAGGGCTGGGCCGGCCACTTTTCATAATTGAATTTACCCGTTCGTCTGCTCATTTTCAAGCAGACGGCGCGAGTAGAGGGTCGGGGGGGGGGGGGGGGGGGGGGGGGGTATGTAGGGGAGAGTGGAGCCGGGGAACAAGATATGTATGTAGGGGAGAGTGGAGCCGGGGAACAAGATATGTGTCGGTACCACTTCCGGTCTGTGTAGTTGTCCATGTGTAATTCCTGCACTATATTTGGGGGGGGGGGGGGGGGGATCACGCCATATAAGTGTCAGATATATTAAATTATTTATTGTAAATCACATATTCGTCTGTGTGTCAAAAGAAGCGACATAATGAACATTTTGACAACAAATTGTATGTGTATATTTAAGAGCGTGAATCAATACTCCTGAGACAATGTATATTCAGGGTAGATGAAGCAGAGTTGTTCTGTAACCGAATAATCACTGATTAATTTTACGGATTTATTTATTTTTTGTATTAAAATTGGACTCTTGTGAAGCTCGAAAGAGACCAATAAATGAAACAATAAAGTAGGTGTTGAATAGGTTGGTAGAAGTGTACAATGAGACGAGATGGAATGACACTCTCTGCATTCTCTTGCTGACTTTACCAACAGCGCTTCCTTCATCAAGGCTATTGTAGAGATGGAGATCAAGCTTAGCGTGAAAGACTTTGGTGAGCTGAACTTAGTTTGGAATCTCTGGTAATGTAAGCAGTTAATCTATAGATTCGCCAAGCTGAAATCTAGCCACTAGCTCAAACCTATTAGAGCTAGGTCCTCGTAAAACCAGAGCTTTTTGGGCTAGGTGTAGCCACCAAGGTAGCAGAAGCTAAACTTATGAAGCTATAAGTTATAACATTGACCACAGCCAAACGTAGCAACCACAGTAGCAGTTAAACGAGGTGTTGTCACAAGACTATATATAGCAAATACACTGAACACAGCTGGCTGTAAAAACAACTCTAGAACTAGCTGTAGCAACAAGACTAGCTGTGGCCCTTTTACTAGCTTTAGAAACCATCCTAGCTATAGAAAATAGACTAGCTGTGTAAACTATCCTAGCTTTACAAACCAGACTAGCTGTGGCCCCTTAAATAGCTGCTGCAGGCATTGAATTATCCTTAAGCATTGAATTAGCTGTAGGCATCTAATTAGATGTAGGCATTTAATTAGCTGTAGGCATTGAATTAGCTGTAGCCATTGAATTAACCCTAGGCATTGAAATAACTGTAGGCATTAAATTAGCTGTAGGCATTGAATTAGCTGTAGCCATTGAATTAGCTGTAGCCATTGAATTAGCTGTAGCCATTGAATTAGCTGTAGCCCTTTAATTAGCTGTAGGCATGAATTAGCTGTAGCCATTGAATTAACCCTAGGCATTGAAATAACTGTAGGCATTGAAATAACTGTAGGCATTAAATTAGCTGTAGGCATTGAATTAGCTGTAGCCATTGAATTAGCTGTAGCCATTGAATTAGCTGTAGCCCTTTAATTAGCTGTAGGCATGAATTAGCTGTAGCCATTGCATTAGCTGTAGCCACTGGACTAGCTGTATCCACTAGACTAGCTGTAGCCCTCAAACTAGCCCTAGCCACAGGTCATCCAAAATGCCACCAAAAAAAAAACCCGACGCCCAAGCTAGTTGTCAATCCCGACCTATTGTAGCCATTTCCTACGGCGGGCTAATCGGCGTTAACTAGCGGGTTTGGATTACCGGAGATAAAAATAAATACTCTCCAAGAGATGCCGATCCGGCAGCGAGGAATGCGCCGGGCCAACTTCCGATGTGCCGAACAAAGAGGAGAGAAATGAACGGGAAAAGCTGAAACCATCAACCGCGATTACCTCCCCTCAAGCCCGTGTAGACTGATAGCTCTGACGTCATGTGGAGAACTCGCTAGGTGTCCACCAATGAAATCAGACGGAGACGCGCAGTAATTTTCAAGCGTATTTTTTTTTAACGACCGGTAGATAGTTCGCGTTAGCAAATAGATCTATTTTAGCGATGATAGAACGTCGGAGAGGTCTAGTCATAAATTTAAAAAATGGAGGGGGGGTTCAGACGTCTGCGACTGTGCCGTTAACGAAGATATTTAAACGATTTTTCAACCGTCAACTGCAAACATTTTAAAATTGATGTTTGTTTTGACGTCGTGAAATTTCAGCGGTATAATTTTTAATCTCGAGACCACTGGGTTTTTTAAATAAATAAAAACACAAACCGGAAGAGGATCGGAGACAAAAGTTTGTCTACCTGCGCCTAGACGTCGGAAATGTGAAATCTCTTAAAGCCGGGATATCACAGGTATAATTTATCACATAAAATTATTTTTATTTTGAAAATAGGAATATACCGGAAGTGCATTCCATAAAATGTGGATATTTTTGTTCTGGAACATATTTTTATTATTAGATTCTTCTCTCCACACCCCCCCCCCCCCCATTCTCTTTTATTGAAACAGACGTTCAGCAAACTTAAATTGTAATTTGAAATGTGCAACCGAAGTCAATATAGCGGGCAAAACTAATGGAATGTAACGGATACGGATAACAATTTTGATCTGGGTGCTAGACGGACATCTTGCTTTCGGACAAAATTGGTGCTAGACTGGCAAACTTGGTGCTACACAGACATACTGGTGCTAGACTGACATATTGGTGTTACATTGGCTTATTGGTGATAGACGGTCATCTCGGTGCTTCACGCAAAACTTGGTGCTACATGGACATCTTACGTTCGAATATACTTAGTGCTAGACTGACAAACTTGGTGCTAGAGTGACAAACTTGGTGCTAGAGTGACAAACTTGGTGCTACAAGGGCATCTTACATTCTGATAAACTTGGTGCTTAATGGGCATCTTACTGTTAGATTGACATTTTTGAAGATAAACGGTCATCTTGGTGCTACACGGACATCTAGGTGATAGACGGGCATCTTAGTGTTAGACAGATACGAAAGCTAATATGTTGCTTGACAGAGGGATTATTTGTTGCTACTCGCTATTTAGACCCACTCTCACACACAAATACACACATGATTCTGAAGACAAAATCATTCCATCCGGGGTTTTTTTTTAAATACCCCTCTTATTTCCCCCACCCCTAGTCAAGACGCCGCATAGCTTTGTGATGCCAGAGCCATGAATGCCATCCCCGTGGAACTCCGAGTGAAGGAATCATGCCGTGTCCAACTTACGACGTGGGGATGGGTAGTAAAAGTTTGGCATCTTTAAATCCTGGGACGGGGGATTCTACTAGGGCTACCGAGGGAGGAAAACGGGGCCAGAGATTGTTCCAGACATAACTCTTGTCACCTTTACCTCCCCTGTTTCTCAAGTTACCGCTGGGTCACAATGTGTGGTCTGGGAGAGTTACTCCGTTTTTTCTTCCCATTTTTTTTTCTTTCTGATGATAACGGGATTTTAATTTCAGAACGGTGCTGTTGTGTTTTAGAGAACAATGGAGAGATTCACTAATTGTTAAACTCTAGCACGGCCGTGCTGGGTAAAGAGAATCGATTGTTAGGTGACCATCTGTGTGAGAAGGGCTCATCTGTTTGATTGTATTTGGTAGGATTGTTTTGTTGGGAGATTATAAGAAAGTAAACACCGTTTGAAAAAATTACGTCATTTTTTTTAAAATAAATACTATGCCAACTTAAGATCAAACTGTGATCAGTGTTCGCTTTATTGTTTTACGGCATCTACAAAAGATGACCCAATGTTTTTAATAATGGACCAAGTATGTTCAGTTACAATGCTTAATATCTGATAGTTAGAATAATAAGAATTACTATTGTTACAATTTTCAAATCTTATTTTTAATTGTGCTTTGTCGGGTGTTCAAAAACAATAAAATAAACATATAATAAAAGACTAATGTAGATATACATTTCAGACGTTGATTATGTCACTATTTATTTATTCAGATAATTCGGGTCGTTAGGAAATAAATAATACTGATGTATGAAAGGTGACTAAGTTAATTGCCACCGGCCATTTTAATTTAATTACCCCGGGTGTCTACACTACTGCTATATTAAATGTAGTGAAGTGATCAACGTTCCCTCCTCAAGGGGAAAAAGCTAGTGTGCAACGTGTGTATTTTCTGTGTGCGGTGTTCAAAAAGTCTTATATTAGGATATTATATGTAAATATTTTACAAAATAACTACGCGGCAGGTTCAAAAGTACTGGGCAACCGCGCGGCTTCGAGGGAACATTGAACATGATAATAAGAGAGTCGTTTTTTTTTTAATTAAATTGTACGACTCATCATTTCGGAGACGGAACTTTTCTGTGATCTTCATCTCAGCGAGACCAGAATTGTTAAAGCTGTGGTTAAATTCATGAACATTGAACTTCTTTAATACAGCTGTCGATCTACCAAAGTCTCGGAAATTAAAATTAGGTAAACACGAATTGCCTCTTATAAAAAATAAACACACGAAAATCGGAACAGTATTAATTGATGATAGGCCTACTTGCGAAAAAAAAACCTGCGTTTACTCAACTTCTGATAATCTTTTTAATTATTCAATTTTACCATTCAATTTGTTGTTTTATTTTAAGATATATTTTTACTAGCACATTTTCAATTGCTGATCATTAAAAGTAAATTAAATCAAACTAATTAATTTCATGTTGGAAAATAGTTTATCAATTCATAAAAATTATACATTACTAATTAAGATGTCAGATCTCAGCTAATTACAAGTATAAAATATGCTTCAAAGTTACCCACGTCAAACAGTTCGATAAACATATTACTTGCAAGAAGTATATTATGATATAAATATAAGAAATAATAAGTTAATGTTTCTTGTACTTTAAGTATCTGTCTAATAATGCAATGCATCAACAAATAGACGTATTGTATACATGATTACTATAATAAATAGATACAAAAATTAATAGATAACACATCTATATATATATATATATATATATATATATATATATATATATATATATATATATATATGTATATATGTATATATGTATATATGTATATATATATAGGCCTATATATTTTATTTTTTTTTTTGCTTATATGAATATGCTTGTAACTTATTTATAAAACTACCAAGAGCGGTTATGAAAAACACTGATGATGGGTAGTGTGTAGTGTGTAGTGTGCTATCGTCTGCCGTCTCCAGTCCCAGAAGGAGGCAGGCAGTAGCCGCCATATTAACAGCTGGAGGAATTTCCAGAATTTTTATACCGTCACAACTGTCACTCACCAGTTTGTGGTGGAGTGGAGTGGCGTGCAGAGAAATTGTGAGCGACCCTGAGGGCTAGCGTGTGGGTAGCTGAGGTAGGGCCATAAATCAGGGTTAGAAGAGGTAGACTAATAAATTAGTTTAGTAGGAGGACTAATAAATTTAGTCTACTTATATTTCGTATATACGTTACATTTTGTCTACATACATAAAAATCACTATTAATATACAAAATGAATCCCAAAGACTTGAAATGCAAACTGGAATCTTTTTGTTTTATGAAGTTCTTGTAAAGCTGCATACAACCTCTCTGGTTGATATGGTTGTGCAGAGATAGTTTGATAAGGTTTCAAAATATTTTATTGAATACAACTGAATATAAATTTACCTCTTGGGTAACTCAGTAATACAATCATAGTCTCGTTCACACGTTTAGCTATCGTAATGCTCCTTGTCCAATGTTCTGTTTTATTCGTAAGTAAATACGTTTAGAGATGTTCTCATTATGTTAGTGAGTTTGTAGCCATAATTTTAGTCCCGTCAATAATTGTATAGCGAAATAAGACAGGAAAAATAGCAATTATATATATATATATATATATATATATATATATATATATATATATATATATATATATATATATATATATATATATATATATAATCTAAACAAAACAAATCAGGACTTCTTGTGTTTAAATTTAGGATCTTTTTTTTAAAGATGCAATTGTTGTGTGCCATTGAATTAACATAATCCAAATATGAAAATCCATTTGGAATTATTTAAGTTATTGTATTAAAGTTAATTATTAATAACAATTATTTTTTTGTGTTAACATTAATTGAGTGTACAATTTGTGCTTGCTAATCTTCCGCATTTAATAACTGCGGTGGCCACAGCCTTCAATATTAGTATAATAAAGTTGATGCTATTTAGTGACTAGATTATATAATCTTTTTAGGTGAATTAAAAAATTTTGCATAAAATAAACTCCCGAAATTTTTTATTCATCTTATATTCAATTTTACAACGAAAATCGTATTATAATACGTTGGATTATTAAGCGTATTATTAGTCATTTGGGTTAGGAAATTAACCAACTTTAAAAATCAATTTTTCTATCGCTGCTAAATATATATAAATTTAAATTCCTGATGGAATTTTGAAAATTTCGAGTGTATTCATTAAATCAAATTCTTTAAAAAATCTATTAAATATTGGTTTTGGGAAGGACTATTGAACAGGTCAGCAATAATGAGTAATATAAAGCTTGATTCCTAGGTAAAACTATCCCGGGCCCAATAGACTAGTATCACAAGGGCTATATATATCTTACATAGATATAATTCAGAACATTCAGTTTCAAAGAGTTATTGGGTTTGTCCGAACAGCGTCGATTTGGTCTATTGATTTTATTTAAAATGGTCATTATCTTAAATTAATGGATTTTTACTTTCTCGTATATACGAAGTATAGAGAAAGTCTTGTAATCGTGCAAAAAAAAAAAATCGAGATTTTTGCAAATCTCGACGTTTTGCATCTCACTGATACGGAAAAACATAATTTTGCAATCTTGTCCGTATGTCTGTGTGTCTGTGTGTGTGTCTGTGTGTGTGTGTGTCCGTGTGTAAACACGATAACTTGAGTACCGTTACAGCTAGGTTGATGAAATTTCATATATAAGTATTTTATCAAAATCGTAGATCCGTATCAACTTTTGAGCGATTTCCGATAACCGGAAGTGGTACTTTTCCTACTTTGAATTTTTCAAAAGCCTATAACTTGAGTACTATTTCAGATAGATAAATGAAATTTCATACGTAAGTAAAAGATCTAATTCTCTACCTTCTATTAAATTTTGAGTCATTTCCGTTGACTGGAAGTAGTACTTTACGCTACTTCCGATTTCTCAAAAAACTAATGTAAATTTTAAAAGTAATAATAATATTGCGCACTATTATGCGCTTTTTTATTTCGCGTTCACTTGGTGTGCAATTAATTTGTCTACGAGATTTTATTCTATTTTTAAAACTTTAAGTATTTAAAATGGATTAAAAATCATGTCTATAGCCCGAGTTCCCATCCCCTGTTATTTTATATAAGAATATTCGAGAAAGTTTAGGGGAGATCACTCCCGGTTTATTTAATCAAAGTAGTTTAGTTGAAAATGATGCTGCGGTGAATTGGTACAGACTATTTAATGATTTCAATTAGGCTATGCAGTTACAAACAATAGTTATATGAAACTGGACCGTTAACGTTAAACATAAACAACGTAAAAGTTTGAAAACATTGACAAAACAAACAACAACAAAATATCACATAGCCGTGAACTCACCGATTCTCGCTTCCTTTTGTCGTCCTGTCGATCGTGTAAACTCCTGCCACACGTCACAGCCGGCGTGACGATTCCGTCACTTTTGTGACAGTTCACGTTGACCGCGGGGGCGTTGGGGTGCGTGACAGCCGCCACGATCGCCGGGTTGGCGGCCACTTTCTTGGTCAGTTCCGCTTTGAAGCCCGTTCTAGAAAGTTCCGGGTCGTCTTTGGCGAGGATGTCCATCAGGTAGGATATGTAGCTGGTGGCGAGGCGTAGTGTTTTGATCTTAGAGAGTTTGGTGTCCGAGGGTACGTTGGGTATACACCCACGGAGCTGTGCGAAGGCGTTGTTGATGCTGAGAGTCCGTCTCCGCTCTTTTTTGTTGGCGGTCACTCTACGCTTGATGCATCGTACGGGAACTCCGTTCTCGTACTGAATGAACGACTGGTAATGCGTACCGCCTGGTGAGTTGGCGCCCGGCGCCCCGAAGCTGTGGTAGCCGTCCGGTATATGCCCGGACACCGTGGATAGCTCCGGCGGTGGGGTCAGCATCCAGTTGGGGAAGTACCCCCCGGTCGTGACGACGGCGGCCGACTCGGCGTGGTCCGGGTAGCGGGGCATCTGGTGGGGGTAGGCGGAGGCGTAGAAATCGTGCGGGGCGGCCGGGGACGGCATGCTCCCGGCGCCGGTCCCGACTCCGTTGTTCGGAAGCGGATGATGAGGGTGGTGGTAGTGGTGCGAGTGGTGATGCTGCGGGTGGTGGGGGTAGCTCTGGGGGTAGCCTCCGACCGTCAGACTCATGGCTGGAGAAGAAGTTTTTAGACTCGCACTGCGACTAAACACACACGGGGCCGGGGTGCCAGCAGCGTCGGTGTGCAGAGTCAGCTAGACTCGAGATGTGCACATTGAATGTGGAGTCACGGGAAATGTGGAGTCACGGAAAGGTGGAGTCAGTTGATGATACTTCTATTTCTAATTGTTGTATTGTCTGCTGGTGAGATTGTCACTACTAGAGCCTGTATATCATATTGAAAATTTTAAAAATGTTTATCGAAATTATATTTTTTACATAAAGCAATATATATATATATATATATATATATATATATATATATATATATATATATATATATATATATATATATATATATATATATATACATATATATATATATATATATATATATATATATATATATATATATATATATATATATATATATATATATATCAGCAATACAATCACAATATACGCAGGATATGGACTAAACCAAGTGTTAGGGTAACGATACCGTAACGAAAAAAAAAATAAGGTGCTCGGTCCTTAAAATAAATAGAAATCTTAAAAGTTAGATTTCATAAATGTACCAAATAGAAATCTTAACTATAAATTTATAAATGTACCAAATAGAAAACTTTAAATGTATAGTAAAAAGGAATTTAAGTAGAAATCTTAAGCTCTAAATTTATAAATATACCAAAAGTAAATTTATAAATATATTAAATAGAAACTAAAAATGTATCAAATAGAATTCTTAAATTTATAAATGTACCAAATAAAAAAATCTTAAATTCATAAATATATTAAATAAAAATGTTAAATTATAAATGTATCAAATAAAAATCTTAAATTTATAAAAATATTAAAAATACAAATTTGTAAATGTACCAAATAAAAAAACTCGAATTTAGATACGTGCCAAATAGAAATCATAAATTTATAAATGTACCAAACAGAAACACTGAATGTATAAGTGTACCGAAGAAACAAAACAATGTTTATTTTGAATCCGTTAAAGTATATTCAAGCTAGGATTTTGATAACTAAAATAACTTGAATAAAACTTCCCACTATCCACCCACCATCCCGCTCTGTCCCCAGTGACGCCAATAAATAAAACCAACCGTCTGGTCATTTCAGCCCGCCCAGACGTGCACCTGCGGTGTCACCAATGACAACACGGAGACGCACGATACCGGTCAGCGCGTGCAGACAGTTGTGACACGTATTTACCAGCCGTGGGAACAAAATGGCGCCGGGTCTTCAAAATAATAACATTGTTTCTGCGACTCTTCCCTATTTTCAAAATTTCCACCAAGGTGATTGGGATTTTCACTTACATATAAGTAGGCCTATAGACCTATAGATTACTATTGAGATTCTTAATTTTAAAAATACATCAACGTTGAATGCGTATTATCGAAATGTAAGTGCTACTCGCCCTACTTTCAAAATGCCTATTACGGAAATGGGACTACAAATGTTACAATTAAATTTATATTAAAAATCGACCCCAAGTTGAATGTGTAAGTATCTATATAAGAATAGAAATGTATTGAAGTCGTCATAAGTCAGATATTGCCGACATTTGAGTTAACACTATACCAGTAATAATAGTGTTATTGAAATTACATTGTTGGGATGGGCATGTACAGTTGCTCATATTTTTAAATAAATATTCAATATTTAAATCACTTATCTTTTTGTTACAGTTCTAGATCTAGTAATGTTTTATGTTTAATAGTATTTTAATGTTGAAATTCAGGGGAGGCTTGATGAATTCTACGTAATTATAAAAGATTTATTTCTTGATGCAGAGATATATTATTTATGGGCGATTGGTTATCATACAGTTAGCAAACTGTGTTTAAAACATCAAAATTTAGATTATTCTAGTGAACTAAAATCAAAAGTATTAAAATTCCCAAATACAGTTATTGTAATGCTAAAGGTAGGCCAATGACTGATAACATGATTTATGAATAAAAAAAGTAATGAATTATTATTTAATACTTCAGCCCTGTTGTTTAGTATATACAGTATTATAGACAATATAGATCTAGATCTAGATCTAGGTCTAGCTAGTATAGCTGAAATAGAGAGTTACCCTTAGTTATAAGTAATACATTATATTGATTCTAGCCCTAAACCTAACTCTTGAGTTATTGGCGGAACAGGCTATTTAGAAGAGGGTACGGCTAATTAATAAGAGTGCTATTAGATAAAACGGCAACAAGTTTATAAATTGTTTTTCAAATTAGGGCTAGACGGATAAGTGATTGTTTTGTTTAAATAAGTTTTATTTTTAGAGTTGGTTCATAAACACAATACGTTAACGTTGTTTGATATAAGGATCCTAAAAATTAATTATTGTGTAGACTAGAGTTAGGCTAAACATTAATTAATTTAAAAAATTAACTATAACTTACTCAATGAAATTCCGTTAATTCTCACTTGAAGTACTATTAGAACCTAGTACTTTCTGGGTGTTGAGTAGATGAACTAAGGATCTCAAGTACAGTCATGCTTTAAGTAGCTCTACTTACAATCTCCGCCGAAACCAGTCAAGCAGAAAATTAAGATCGCCCTCTCGTGATCGGCGAGTGTGAAATGAACACTGACAGACCTAGCAGACGACCGCTTCTACTTTTTCACTGTCTCGAAATGTTCATGAAAGTCGAAACCCGCGCGGGGAGCTTGTTTCTTAGCACGCGCCCCGGCTCTGACGTCACGTGTCGTCTGCCCAGCTTCCCGCCTCTTCCGAGAACCATTCGCTGCTTGCACTTGCATTTCCCCCCGGGGGTGGTGCGTGGCCACGCCCCTATCGTATTCCGCCTCCCGCCCACAATCTGTTGGGGTGTCGGCGAGCAGTTAACGAGACACACGACTTGAGACGGCTATTACGGTGCGTGAGGAAGACGGTGACGCTGGATAACGGCTGACAGACGTCCGGTGACCACTGGAAGAGCCAGGAATTTTAGTTTGGAATTTTCCCATCGCGCTTTAACAAGACTTGCGTCTTGTTTTCTTGGGTCTTGTCGGTTAGACGTACCCATGCATATGTATAGCGGGATCATGTAGAAAGAGACACGGGGTTTGGTTTTGGCGCTATGATTTTGTCTTTCTTTCAGGCATCCTTACAGTAGTGGGGGGGGGGGGGGGGGGCACTCCCTGGAGCAAGTCTACTACCCCGCCCTAGGACGATGTTGAAAATAGTATATTGATTATATACAAAATATATACTTAAGCCAATATTTGCCCCGCCCCCTTTCCCGAATTAATCTCAGAAAGAAACCCTGCTATTATTGAGTGTTAACGTTAGATTTTTGTTTGGTGTACACTGTAGTATCATGGGAGGTAAATAGGTACGTTACATCGACATATACAGAGAATAACGTATTCGAACTATAGAAGATCCATTTTCAATGGTCTTTTTTATTGACATCTTATTTACCAGACTTTAGGGTACTAATGCTTATGGTAATACAACAAAAAAAAAACGATCATAGAAGCTGGTAATTAGTAGTCATTATGAGAAGTGTCGCCTACTCGTTTAACTAGAGAAAACCAGTACCGGAATGTTTAATTACAGAGTCAATTATATTAGCCGGCTGACAATTTAGCTTCTATCGCTTTAGAAATTAGACCTCGCTATAGCTGGTCCCAAATGAGACCAGATATTTTACAAGTGGCGTTGATAGGGGGGCGGCTACCCTGGGCGCCGTGATAGGGGGCGGCTACCCTGGGCGCCGTGATAGGGGGCGGTTACCCTGGGCGCCGTGATAGGGGGGCGGTTACCCTGGGCGCCGTTAGCAGAGTTTCTTCCAGGCGCCTCCCCCCCCCCCCCCCCCCCGAAATTTTTTTACAGCCCCCCCCCCCCCCCCCCGAACGAAATGAAATGTATATAATTTATATAGAAAATATATACGTTTAACAGTGTCCGCCCCCCCCTCCCCCTGAAGAAAGCCAACCCCTTCCCAAAAATTTCAAGTGCCCCCCCCCCCCCCCCCCGGAGAAAAAAGTCTGGAAGAAACACTGGCCGTTAGCGTCCTATGCGGTAGACAAAAATTAAAAAGCTCATTTTGAGTTGCGTCACTAAATTATGGTCTCTATTGCTTAAGCCACCTTTGACACCAGGTACAGCTCCTGGCCACTGTACAACTTGACTGCAGCAACAGTTTCAACTTCCCGTGTCTTTGATATATAACTTACGATCCTACTATATAACGTGCTAAATTCAAAACTATTTCAAGAGTTTAGACATTTATTTAAAAAACTGGACCATACAAGTTTACAGGCTTTCGTGCTCCGGGGTGGTGGTGGCAGTGACCCTCCCCAAAAGATGCTTGAAAGAAATTGGTGTTTCTTTCAGACTTTCTGGGGTAAAATTGGTGAAAGAACATATTTTCTATATACATTTGATTTCGTTTGGGGGGGGGAGGGGGAGTGACGTGCTTCAAGGGAAGGTGTGTACCCGAATATATGCCTGAACGAAACACTCAAAGAAAGTCTGCTCCATATTCCAATATATTATCGTCTATCATATCCCTACCTCATTGTATCAGCGGTACCCATGGTGGGAAGGGGGAATAGGACGCAGAAATTTCCAGGGGTGCCGGGTGGGGTCGCCTTTGTATCTGGCTGACTCTAGTGATCCCCCCACTCTACTGCACCACAGTCAACACACAACGTCCGTCACCAAATGTAAACATCTTTGTGTTCTTCGTCATTTGTATCACTATCCCTCTACACCTAGTTCTATACACACATAAATATACACACATACACACACATAACATCTTTGTACTCTTTGTCATTTGTATCATTGCCCCTCTACACCCAACTCCACACACATACATACAGACACATACACACTCACACACACATACACACACATCACATCTTTGTGTTCTTCGTCATTTGTATCACTGCCGCTCTACACCCAACTCCACACACACATATACACACATACACACATACACACATACACACACACATCACATCTTTGTGTTCTTCGTTATTTGTATCATTGCCCATCTACACCCAATTCCACACACTAACACATACACACACATACACACTCTCTCACTCACACCACTGTCGAATTATCTTCTTCTTGTAAAAAAAAAAAACAATTCAAATCTCATGAATCGGATTCTTCCCTTTTAACGTTGCTTGCTTGCATCTCAATGTTTACTTTCCTTGTAAGCAAAAGGCCAGCTTTTTACATTGATCTGGCAACACACAGCCGTTTAATGAGAGGATGGGAGGGGTGGGGCGGGTAATAAACGTGTGGTAGTTAGTACACTTTACAAACATTCGATGTAGAAATGTAAGGCTGTAGTTTCAGTTGTGGCGATTTGTCGGGGCCGTTTTGTCGGGCCATTTTGTCGGGGCCGCCGTTTCCTGGGGCCATTTCGTCGGGGCCAATTTTACGGGTCCTAGTTGTCATCTGGTTGTTGTTTTTTTTTTTTTTTTTCAGATATTATTTTACGGGTTGGGGTCGGGGGCTCTTTAAAGTTGTTGGAGTGCTGGAAACTGGTAAAAGTAGGCTATGTAATTTCTAATATACATTCTATATATTTTTTTTCAATTTCGTCCGATGCCCCCTCTCCCCCAAAGAAATGCATAAAAAAAACTCTAAATTCATTAGTGGAATCACTCGCATTATATAACATTTGTAGGAGTCTATCTTTTTCTTCTTCTTCTTCTTCCACCATACCTCCCTACTTCGTCGCAATTTTTTTTAAATTCGAGATTTTAAGAAAAACTAATGACAATCACATTTTTCAGCACATTGCTAATTATAACTTCATTAGAGGCTACCGCGGAGCTTTAGACTAAGTTGCAAGTAAATAAAACAAAAAAAGAGAAAATTGAGTAAATTCAAAACCATCCATCCACTATCTCATCTTCTATCTCATCCACTATCTCATCCACTATCTCATCCACGATCTTATCCACTATCTCATCCACTATCTTATCCACTATCTCATCCACTATCTCAGGCACTATCTTATCCACCATCGTATCCACCATCTTATCCACCATCGTATCCACTATCTCATCCACTATCTCAGGCACTATCTTATCCACCATCGTATCCACCATCTTATCCACCATCGTATCCACTATCTCATCCACTATCTCATCCACTATCTCAGGCACTATCTTATCCACCATCGTATCCACCATCTTATCCACTATCTCATCCACTATCTCATCCACTATCTCATCCACTATCTCATCCACTATCTCATCCACTATCTCATCCACTATCTTATCCACCATCGTATCCACCATCTTATCCACCATCGTATCCACCATCTTATCCACCATCGTATCCACTATCTTATCGACTATCTCATCCATTATCACAATCATAAAACTCACCCACCCCTTCACGTTACATAATTAACCCGATCCTTAACGTTAATTTAACTATCAGTTCAGTGACGCGACGTCATTGGCTGACGTCGATGGGTGTTCGGTTACGTCATTGGGGCCGTACGTCAGAGGCACGGCCTGGTCTCACCCTAGTGCTGACATCTGCTGCGTTTTAAAAAGAAAGATCGGAATTAATCAAAGAAAAAATAAAAAGATGGAAAAACTTAAAGAAGGAAAAATTAAAATAAGGAAATATTAAATTAAGAAAATATTTAAGAACGAAAAATTAAAATAAGAATATATTTAAGAAGGAAAAATGAAAGAATGAAAAATTTAAAAAAGGAAAATTAAAAAAGGAAAAATTAAATAAGGAAAAAAAATGTAAAAAGAATAAAACGATAAAGAATGGAAAATTGAAGAGTTTCTGTTAATAACCCTAATGGAACTAATCAAATGAATGAATATGTTTACATATTTTTAATAATGTTTTTAAGGTCATCTTTCCGATCTGACAGTGCAAAAGTAGATTCAGTCTTTTGCGTGGGATACGGGAGTGGTCAATAAAACGGTCGATATATCGATTGTAGGAAAAAAAGTCACAGGAAAAAAAAACACAGGAAAAAAAAACACAGAAAAAAAGTAACAGGAAAAAAAGTCACAGGAAAGAAAGTCACAGGAAAAAAAGTCACAAATATATATTTGCATGCAATTTGTTAATACTTTTATGAATTATATATTATATATTCAGAGAGTGCAAATTAACTTAGGATTAATTAATGTAATGTAATGTGTATAGGTTGTATACGCATGGTAATTTTTATAATTCATCCTAAAATATTAAGTATGAAGTTTGTAGATTGTAATTATGCTAAACATAATATTAATAGCATTTAGTAGAATGTTCCAACGTCCTCGGTTTTCATCGTGTTCTTTTAAAACACTAACATTAAATTACCGTGAAATGGTAAGTTCATCTGACTTGCTGCCCTCAACTCATCGCAACAATAGTTATGATTAGTTCAACCACCTTTACTGCCCACATTTATCACGCTCATTATATAACAAAGCACGGGATCAAAACAGCAAGCCGACAAGGTTCAATGGCTGTCATTGACACACAACGTCAACATCACACAATATGTTCGGACAAGGCCGACTGAGGAGAGGCTGACCAGAGAATAGCCTACTACAAAACATAAGCAAAACACAATGCTGTGCCTAAATTTCTTTTATACTTAATTTTTCTACCGCGTATTTAACTAGGCACGTAACAAAATTTGAGATTATCTTAGAGTATTTTTACTTACAAATGTTATAAACCATAATGCTTTTAACGTCTATAAATAATATATGCTATAAAAAAATACAACCCACAACAATAAACAAACAAAATTTTATTATTCTCAACAAATAAATCAAAATATTTCAGAAAAGATTTTTGTGACTTTTTTTCTGTGACTTTATTTCTGTGACTTTTTTTCCGATAAAATTTTTCCACTGTGACTTTTTTTCTGTGACTTTTTTTCCTAGCAAAAACTGTGACTTTTTTTTTGTGTTTTTTTTTCCTGTGACTTTTTTTCCGTTTACCGATATATCAAGGGCTAGCGTGTTAACTTAAGCACTCTACTCTAAGCAGTCTCTCTGACATTCCCTGTCTATACCACTATTAGACAGTTAAGCCATCGGTTTCACCCTTGCTCGACTATTCTACTAACAGAAAGGTTAATCACAACAAAATGTGATGCGACAGTCAATGCTCTTGCTGCCAAAGTACAATGTGTTTCTTTCAGGCATCTATTCGGGGGGGGGGGGGGACAGTGCCTTCCCGATTTCCCCAACCCACCGAGGCTCGTCTACCGCCCCTCACTGAATGAAATTGAAATTTATTGGCAATATATACTTTTAACCCACTCCCCACCACCCCACGCCCGGAAAATTTGGTCCGCTAACCCCACCCACCACCCCCTGAAAAAAATGTCTGAAAGAAACACTTAGTGACGTAGCTGCATTCGTCCTGAGCTACGTGGCTGAGTACTGCATTTGTCCTGAGCTACAGTACTGAGTACCGTCTTTGTCCTGAGTTCTGAGCTAAATGGCTAAATTTATAATTAGCTTCACTAAGTTCGTAAACAGTCAGAGTGAGCCGGAAAAAGAAAATCTACTCAAAACAAACAACCGCTGAAACACGTGACCTTGACCGCCAGCCCAGCAATGACCTACGACCTTAAGATACAAGTCTCTTATTTGTACAGATGTCCCTTGGCTTTATCTTGTAACAACTGTTTTCCCTAGCCAGGCTGTAACTCACGCCGATGCTCCGCCTGTTGTGGCACGTGAATGGTGTGAGTAATTAAAATAACAGTGTGGAGACTAGCGGGGGATAGCTAATACCAACATGAGCATTAGGTGTCCGACAGTTATAAACATTCTAACTGAAAAGTACAAAATGTTGGCGTAGGATTAATTTAATATGAAGTGCTATTTGGCGGATGGTTATAATAATGTGAAGTATAAAATTACTCGCATTTTTTTCTATTTTTTTTTTATGAATAAAAAATAGTGAAAATACATAAAAATATCATTGAATATAGTGTTATTTAGGAGTTTGTGGAGTTTGTGTAATGATATTTCACAATGGTGGGATAATGTTTTTGTGACGTCATATAACGATAATCAATTAGCGTGTGGATGGTAAAACCGGCTAAAATTGCTCAAAGTAAACTAAGGACGACCTGGTTTATCACTTCTCCTAAAACTAACAATAATTCAACTGCCAAGAACCAAAATCAAATTTACATGAAAAATGTGTACATGTATACTTTTTAATCCAATGTGACTAGCTACGAAGTAATTATTTCGTCACACATCGTCACAAAAAGTCAGTCCCGTAGGCCCCGAAATGATGTCACATCTCAGTCTACAACCCCCCCCCCCCTCAAAATTGCATTTTTATTTTTATTTTTTTGCTGAGCTCGGTATTCTAATCAATTTCTTTTACAATTTATTAAAACAGTTTCCTAAAACGCCAAATAAGTATGAAGTCACATCTCTCATCACACATAGTTACAAAATTAAGAACCGCCCCCCTCCCCCTTTCCCCACCCTCTACCCTACGAGTGTGACGCCATTTAGGAACGACCTCTAATCAAGATTCAGTTGAAAGTGGAGAGAATTTAAAATGTCTTTTGTCGGCGTTAATATTTTTTATCGAGAAATTTTCTTCTTAGTAAATTAACCTTTTCTTTTTAGTATTTTTTCCCTTCCGGTTATCGGAAATCGCTCAAAAGTTGATACGGATCTACGATTTTGATAGAATACTTATATATGAAATTTCATCAACCTAGCTGTAACGGTACTCAAGTTATCGTGTTTACACACGGACACACAGACACACAGACATACGGACAAGATTGCAAAATTATGTTGTTGTTTTTTTCAATGTGTAGGCGTATAAATTTCATTTTTCCTTGCCCACAATTAACAACAATTTAAAATTGGGTTCTCTGTCTTATGTGCTCCGACCTACGCACTCTTTCCCGGGTACGGGGGCCTCACCGTATAACATCCACGTGACCAGGAGTTGCTGACACGCTCCACTTGACCGTGACGGCTATTGAACGCCGTCATCAACGTATACGGTTGTAAACATGCCAGGCGCTGGGTCAGACAATGTGTCAGACAATGTGTCAGGCAGTCGTGTCAGACAGTTACGTTTTGTCGTAGATGTGAGAAGTTTAGGATTCTCTTCTTATCTTAGTGTATAGGGATCCAGGAGTAAACTTGGGATATAGAGGTCATGTAGTGCACTTGGGATATAGGGATTGTGTAGTCTACTTGGGATTTAGAGATTGTGTAGTGCACTTAGTATGTAGGGATTTTGGAGTGCACTTGGTGTATAGGGATTGTGTATTACACTTGGTATATAGTGATCGTAAGCACTTACTCTCCATCTGTCTTTGCACACAATGGAAAAGATGATGCTGATGAACTGAACTTTTAACAGGAAGGGTGGGGGATGACTAATCGGTAAACGGAAAAAAAGTCACAGGAAAAAAAAACACAGAAAAAAAGTCACAGTTTTTGCTAGGAAAAAAAGTCACAGAAAAAAAGTCACAGTGGAAAAAATTTTTTGGAAAAAAAGTCACAGAAATAAAGTCACAGAAAAAAAGTCACAAAAATATTTTTAGAAATATTTTTTTTATTTGTTTAGAATTGTAAAATTTTGTATGTTTATTGTTGTGGGTTGTATTTTTTTATAGCATAAATTATTTATAGACGTTTAAAGCATTTTGATTTATAACAATTGTAAGTAAAAATACTCTAATATAATTTACACAACAATCTCAACTTTTGTTACGTATTTAGTTAAAAACGCGGTAGAAAATTTAATTATAAAAGCAATTTAGGCAAATTTTGCCGTAGGCTATTCTCTGGTCGGCCTCTCCTCAGTAGGCATTGTCCGAACATATTTTGTGTTGTTGACTTCATGCGTCAATGACAGCATTTGAACCTTGTCGGCTTTCTTTTTTGATCCTAAGTGTTGTTATGTAATGAGCGTGATAAATGTGGGCAGTAAAGGTGGTTGAACTAAACATCTAAACATAACTATTGTGGCCATGAGTTGAGGGCAGCAAGTCAGACGAACTTACCATTTCACGGTAATTTAATGTTGGTATTTAAAAAAAACAGTATTAAAACCGTGGACTTTGGAGCATTCTATTAAACGCTACTAATCTTAAGTTTAAAATAATTACAATCTACATACTTCAAACTAAATATTTTTAGATGAATTATAAAACTTCCTATGCGTATACACCCTACACATTACATTACATTTAATTAATCCTAAGTTAATTTACACTCTCTGAATATTTAATACATAAAAGTATTAACAAGTATCATGCAAATATATATTTGTGACTTTTTTTCCTGTGACTTTTTTTCCTGTGACTTTTTTTCCTGTGACTTTTTTTCTGTGTTTTTTTTTCCTGTGTTTTTTTTTTCCTGTGACTTTTTTTCCTACAATCGACTAATCACTTTATTATATTTGTATCAAGTGGGTTGGAGGGGTGGTACACAAAAATGTTATTCAACTCAGCTCTTGATTACTTTTGTAAAAATAGTTATTTTTGGCTAAATTTCTAATTTCCAGAATAACTAGATGAATATGATGACTCAACTGACTTACACAGTTTCTTTCAGACTTTTTTCCTTTGTGTGTGTGGGGGGGGGGGGGGGTGTAGTCATTCTTCGATGCATGAAGGAAACTCTGTAGGTTTACATAGACTTTCATCCAAGACAAAATCTAGCGTTACATTCAATGGTTTCTTATGTAGATGAACCACATGGTTGGTAAATTTTCAACGTGTACATCTTTTCCTCTTGATTTTTCCGCGACTTTTTTTCCGTTCTTTATTTCAATTTTTCCTGTGATATTTTCCTGCGAAAATTTTGACTTTTTTTCTATGACATTTTACTGTTAAATCTCTTGTAACTTTTTTACTGTGACTCTTTTACCACATGTCAACAGCAGTCGTTGATCTCAATATCGTCGTATTTTGTCCCCATGTTATTGATGACTAGACAAGTCCTTGAACAACACGACGCACTGAAAGGCTAAAAATAGCTTCTGCTCTGTACAGTTGATGATGGAACGTGCAGCAGTGCACCACCCCCCGCGTGTCACCCCCACCCCCTCCCTCCACTTCCCACCCACACCGGCTACCACCCCCACCCCCCGATGGTTATCGCGGTACCACCAGCGCCCCATCCTTTGATCGATTACCCTCCGTGTTTTCTGGCCTCGGGTGGTCGAGGGCCACACGGGCCAGGCTACCACGTGACGGTCACGTGGTCCCATACCACTTTTAGCATCTGCCGATCTGATGAGCCGCTTTCCGTTAAATGGTACCAGAGGGTGGGCGGGAGACCGCTGGAAGGCATCGATATTTTTTATCGTTTGTTGTATCGATACCACCTTGTCAGATCGGATTAGGGTTATTTATGGGGTTGAGTCAGGGTTATGACTGTGGTAGAGTTAAGGTAATTACACAACAAGAAACTTTTGTATTGTGTATTGCTACGAAAGAACTTAACGTTAAAGAATGGTTTGCTAGCGACTCCCAAGAGTCTACAGTTCGAATCCAGGCGAGGAGGTGCTACAATTTTTGTTTTTTAAACTTGAATTCAAGTTGCCCCATTGTCTGCTTTAAAACGTCACAACTTTACGTAGGGTTCAATATTGTGGGCATGTACAAGATACGGTTCGTTTTTAAATAATAAATACCAAACTACACGAATCGACTTAGACAATTAATCAGTGCCGATGTATAACTGTTATAAATATTATATTCGCTTCTCTACCTCTTTATATATTTGCCTACTGTCTCATTTGGAAGAAAGACCAACGAAGAAAGGGGAAGAGAACAGAATAACCAAATGTATATAAAACTTCAAAAATATGATTTTTCTTTTAAAGTAACAGTACGAACGCGATTTCCTTCTGACAATTTCTTTACTTAGATCTATATAATATTGACAATTAAAACATTTAATTAAAGAATACATAAACAAGATCCAAACTCAATTGCAACGTGTATTAATTAATTAACTCATCATGTAATCTCTTTCGCTATTCGATTATTCTCACCTCACTCAAATTTCTACATAAAAATTGTTTTCTGTAAATAAAAAACAAAACAGATTTGTTTTTATTTACTCGCTGATTAGACCAGTGCACGTGCCAGCCACGCGATATGCGCATGCGTGTGTTCTGGAGAGTGACCTTTGAGGTGAGAAAACTCAAAGAAAACATCCCCTCCCGCCCTCCCACAAATACACATGGGGCCGTTGTTTTAACGGCATCCCCAATTACACCAGAGTGAGTACAAAAACACAGGCCAAGGCAATACCTCTCTGTTCTAGAAGCTTTGTTTTGGGTTGTTATTCTGCTAGATGAATTATATCTATTGTTCGGAAAGTGAAACGTATCAGTAGTTGTGAAAAGATGAATTTACGATAGTTTGGAAAAATAGAAATAACGATCTTTGGTAAAGGGGGAACTACCTACTGTTAGAAAATGGGGAGTGGACTTAGTTTGAAAAAGGGGGCTTAACTATAGTATGATCAAGTGTTTAATTGTTGTTGCCATGAACATTTAGATTTTTAAAAAATAACTTTGACAATTCTTTGTGTGCTTTAGTAATCAATGAATGTGTAGATTTTAGACCACATGTTATAGTTCTAACTCCCGTCCTTAAAACCCACTGCCCAAAACTACCGTCACATCTTAATGCCAGTTGGACCATATCGAATTTGTTTTGTTATTCCATCGCTAGCCCTAGCAGCACTCTCCCCCCCCCCCCCCATCCTCACTACACCCTATAAAAAAAAAACAAGTAAAGTAATCTGGCGAAAACTGACGTTACATGGGGCAGGAGAAGCAGAGTCCACCAGTTTCAGTGACCTCAGTGTATAAAAGGATAGCGTGGGGTCAGCCACCTAGTTTCCCTAACATGAGTTAGGTACCCATATCAGCTGGGTGGATTCAGGGTCGTTCTACGGACATGAACTCTGGATTCAAACTCGAGACTTTCGGGTTAGCAGTCATATGCTCCACCATCCGAATACACAGTCCAATTCTCCCTCTCCTCCCTTTCCTAGCCTTACCTCATCACGCACCCTTGCCTTCACCCGAACAGCCTTAACTCACAACTCACCATTGCCCTCAACCGAACAACCATACCACTAGAACCAGCTTGAGACTATAGCCTTATCGGTAAATTATCAAAACCATTTTAGTTTTAGGTGTTGACTTTTCAATATAAATAAGACATGATCTGAAACATTATTTTAAATAAAGCGGGAGTGATCTCCCCTAAACTTTCTCAAATATTCTTATACTACTCTACCGGGGATGGCAACTCGGGATATAAGAGATACGATTTTTTAGCTATTTTTAAATACTTAAAAACCTTTTTAAATTGAAAAGAATCTCGTAGAAAAAAAGAATTGCGAACCACGTGAACAGCAAACAACGTATGTGTAATAGCGCGTAATATTAGTACTTTATAAATTGATATGGGTTTTTTAGAAATAGCAAATAGCGTAAAGTGCTACTTCCGATCACCGGAAATTACTTAAAATATGACAGAAAACAGAGAATTTCATCTATATATCAGAAACAGTACTCAAGCTATAGGCTTTTGAAAAACAGAAAAAAAGAATAAGTTCCACTTCCAGTAACCGGAAATCGCTGAAAAAATGATACAGAACTACAAATTCGATGTAATACTTAAATATGAAATTTCGTCAGCTTAGCTGTATTGGTACTCAAGTTTTCGTGTTTATAGACACACAGACACACACACACACACACACACACACACACACACACAGACATACAAACAAGATTGCAAAATTAAGCTTTTCTTACTCGATTTTGTGCACGATTTCAATACTTCCTCTATACTCCAAGAAAGTAAAAACTGAAACCATATTAATTATAATAATGCAACTATTTTATAAAAAGTTAACTACCTTTCATAGTTAACTAAGTAACCATTTATCATGTTTTCCCGGCTGAGTCCTATATACTTTTGTCCGAGATATTTATTGTTCAAATTTTATTCAGACAAGAACACTCAACTGTGATCAAGATTTTAAATTTTTTATTTATTTAATTAATTATTTTTATTTATTTTTATTATTTTTTCTTTTGTGTTTAAGATAAGATTAAATACAAGATACTTTTTTTTTATTTTTAAAAAAGTATTCTTTTTATTAAGGTATGAGTATAATATATAAAATTAATAAATAAAACAGCATTTTATCAGTCTATAAATATTTGAACAAAAACATTTTAACAGCTGTCAATAGGTCAAGCAATGTAATGGTTTATTGCTGTGTTTTTTTTTTCAACCAATGTTTATCATTACATTACAGTTCATTACACCTTAAAAAAGAATACCAGATAAATTTTTTTTTTCTTTGAACGTGATCTGATTAACTATCATTGATTATGGTAAACGAAATAGTTAATATCCATCTCACATGTTAAAACAAACAAAGTTAATGACAACCCAATAGCTAATAAAATAAAATTAATTAAATTGTCAGGCTGGACCTACTGTGAACTAACTTCAGTTCTGCTCATTATGTGCCTCTGTTGGTGAAATCATCGACGTCACGTTCCAGTAGCGCTAAACAAGACTTCAAAGACATGCTACTCACACTCTCCCGTGGAGAGAAGAGAATCGCGCCCCCTTGGGGAAGACAGTCAGCGCGGAGTTATCTCCCTGTAAGTCCCCATAGATTTGATGCTAAGGGACTGAACTCGATCCGGCCATCAGATCTAACGACGGCGATCATCGACGGATTCGGTACATTTATCTCCCCTTTGGCTGTGCTGCTGCGCATGATCTGATTTAGCGCGCATTACAATGAATCTGGAGTTATGGTTCGTGTTTGATCGAGTCTTTGTAGGTAGGGAGCTAATTCTTCCCAGTGGGGGTGTTCCTAGGCAGAGGCGTATCCAGGTTTTCGTTGTAGGGGGAGCGAAAAGAGCAAAAAAAGGCGCCGAATTTTTAATACGTTCTATATACGTGTATTTATATATAATATATATATGCTATATATATATATATATATATATATATATATATATATATATATATATATATATATATATATATATAAATATAAAAATATAAATATATATATATATACATATATAATTACTAGCTGTATGTCATTACTTCGCTATAATGTAAAATAAATTGAAAGTAGCACTCTGAAGAAATAAGAAAAAACACACAAAGTAGGACGACAAAACAAAAATTGTAGCAATCTAAACATATATATATATATATATATATATATATATATATATATATATATATATATATATACGCACTACAACCAAAAACAATGAACGTAACACAATCTGTTTTGTAATTCTTGTAAAAAAAAAATTCTTACATAATAATTCCTGGGAAATTATTTAAGACAAGTGAAATTGGGGAAATAATCACTCTCTTAATATAAATATGTATATATCTACACATTTAATTATAAATGTCAAAACAAATAAATAATTACTTTAGAATATAATGGAATTGTTTAACACTATTCGTGTTTACAAAATGTTTTTGTCTATAATCAGAATTTAATATATCGTCATCATAAATGCTAAAGTATTACAGCATAATGAAAGTTTTAAAAATCAGAGTTGGTATAAAACCACGCTTTTCATATAATAGATAAACATTCGGAATAACAGCATACATTTAACTAAACTTCAGTCTTTTTAGTTCAGATCATATATTTTTAATTAACTACTGCTTGTTTGTGTTCTAAAAAGATCATTTTTTTAACATAGTGATAGGTATGGTTTAGATCACTGTATTGATTGCACACCTTTTTACTGGTAATTGCAAAAACAATATTCACAGAGTTTTACGTTTAAAAAGCTAATTTTCTGGCGGCATGGTACTTTGGTACATCATTACGCGTTTTTCTACATGTAGGCCTACTTAACAGATCAGTTCGGGTGGGTTGGGGGGGGGGGTGTTCAACTTCATTCACCACTGTCCGGTCACTTTAGGTCAATTATCCAACCCAGTGTATACCTAGATGTGACATTAATGTCGCTCTACACAATTGTGGTGGTGAGGTGTGTGTGTGGGGGGGGGGGGGAGGGGAGATAACCAACTCAGAGTGAACATAGCGTCAGTTTTTAGATGACTGTTCTAAACATACATATATATTACACAAATATATATTACACAAATATATATTACACAAATATATATTACAGAAACAGATTTAAATAAGTAGTAGTGGTATTATGACAATAATTTTTTTTACAGAGGGGTCCATGGGGGAGGGGGGGGGGGGTGTGAGTTGTAACTGTTGTTGACCTTGTCAAAATTTCCCCACTACTATGCAGTTTGCTCATAAGTAAATTTAAATAGAGGTGCCACATCAGTTGTATTTGTTTCTGTATTGTAATTTTTTTTTTAAATTAATCACACGATTCAAACTGTATATATAGACTAATTATGTGTGAAGTTTTATGTATAACATTTTCTAATTCAATTATTCGTAAGCAAATACATTATACAGTTGCCTTAAACTTAACACCCATCTTGCCAAGTGGTACTACCCGTAGAGGTTTTTTAAACATTGCAATGCATCATAATGGTTATTTTTAGAATGGCAAACTGATGCAACTGTTAATACGTGTTGTAAACGTAGACACTACTAGACTAGTACAATAATGCCTAATTGCTGCATGAAAAGAAATCTTGTGATTTACATAGATGTGCCGACCAAAAATATTTTTTTTTGCAAATATCATTGTTTAAAACTTTGAGTTTAAAAAGTTTCCAAAAAGGCGCCACTTTGCTAAAAATGCCAGAGGGGGAGCGGCCGCTCCCCCTGCTCCCCCCCCCTGCGTACGCTACTGTTCCTAGGGTGGGGGGGGGGGAGGTTGTGTGGAGAATGTGTGGTTGCTGGTGGAAGGAGAACATTGGCTCTTGGCATAGAATTTGATTGTGTAATGTTGAGGTTGCAACTCCGACAATGATCATATTGTTTTGCATCTGTACTATCATATTGTTGTGTATTTGATTAAAGTCCAACTCCAATGACAATTATTTTTGTTTTGTATTAGGTTAAAGTTGAGGTCCAACTCCAACGACAATTAGTTTTGTTTTGTATTAGGTTAAAGTTGAGATGCTACTCCAATGACAATTATTTTTGTTTTGTATTAGGTTAAAGTTGAGGTCCAACTCCAATGACAATTAGTTTTGTTTTGTATTAGGTTAAAGTTGAGGTCCAACTCCAATGACAATTATTTTTGTTTTGTATTAGGTTAAAGTTGAGGTGCAACTTCAATGTCAATTATTTTGTTTTGTATTAGGTTAAAGTTGAGGTGTTACTCCAATGACAATTATTTTTGTTTTGTATTAGGTTAAAGTTGAGGTCCAACTTCAATGTCAATTATTTTGTTTTGTATTAGGTTAAAGTTGAGGTGTTACTCCAATGACATTGTTTTGCATCAGGTTTTGAGATCCATGCAGCTTCGGTAAATATTTGAGACTCCCCTAACTTGTATTATTTTGGTTTTATTTTTGCATACATTTAGGTATCTAAACAAACACGAGTAATGGCGTACAAAAGTAACATTACCGTTCTGAGCTCACGGCCTATAGGGTAGATGTAGCGTATTTCCTCTGTCGTTTTGACCTCGGCATTTGATCAGTTTATGATCAGCCGTCTCTACTCTCTCCAACCACATTCTATCTTTCAGGAATATTTCGGAGGCCCCCATCCCCCAACGAAATAGAAAAAAAAATAGAATCTATAATTTTACCATGTTTCGCCCCCCCCCCCCCTTTCCCCTACCCCTACCACTTTTCCGGGAATGTGAGTCTGCAACAAACAAACCCCTATCAATCAAAAGTTGTTTCATTAATCATATTTTTTTTTTAAAAACATAGACTACTGGGATAGCATGCTTATGGTTAAACAAATAGTTATTTGTATTTCACAACGCTGCAGTGTTAATAATTTCAAAACGCAGTTTTAACTTGAAAATTGATTAAAATAATGTATAAGGTTTTTTTAACTTTTTTTTGTTGTTTGTTTTTAAATAAAATAAAAATTTTAATGAAGCATATTTGAATAAATGGGATAGGATGAAGAATAAATGATGTGTATTTTAGATTCAGGGGACGGAGTGGCATAGCTGTAAGTCTAGTGTTCGAATCCGGGTTCAAGTCAGTAGACCATCCCTGAGTCCACCCAGCTCTAAAGGGTATCTAATTCACGTTAGGGAAAGTAAAGACGGCTGGGCATAGTGCTGACCACACTATCCCTTCATATGCCGAGGTCACAGAAACAAGTGAACTCTACTTCACTTGCCCCATACACCGTCAGGTTTGGAAATAGAATTTTCTTTTTACTTTACTTTTAGATTCACGATTACAAAAACATAAGTAAACGCTGCGTTTAAGTCCCGGCCGTTCTAAATTGAAGTGTATGCAGTTAGTAATTTAATTAGTGGCATTAAGTGCCTCTGTTCGAGGTTTAATGGGGGAGACGGGGGAGGCAAGGAATGTGAGTCTAACGACGGTTGTACATGTAATGTAAACCAATGCCGTCGTCGGCAGACGATAGCGGAAACGTACAGTAAACTGAATCCGTTTACTGTATACAAATTTCCTTCTGGCCGCTAGACGGCGCTTCAGTAATGACCGCTCGTCCGAATTCAGGGGAGGGGGGAGGATGGCATGTATATAAACTAGAAGGGGACTTTATGAAGGGGGTGGAAGGATGAGAAGCGATTCAAATAATGACTAGGTCTCTTGTTTACTTGAAAAGGAAGATTTGAGTCGGGGAGGGGGGGAGGGGTAGGTGGGTGGGGTTTAGAAATTAAAATGCTAAACAGGAGGAGTTTTTGTGCGTGTCTTGAAGTTTATTTGAGTTAAAAAGGAGAATACGATATCACCGTGCTCTCAGATGTTCGGGGTTAGGGATAAACAAGGGGCGACAATATAGGTGGGAAAATACCACGTAGTTGAAGGACCAAAGCACGGGATTTGGCTAATGGATAATCGGGGTGGTTATTTCCCTTTTTCGCTTTGGGAAACGGAATTTGCAAGCGAGAGCTGGAAAAAATAATTGCACTGAAATTTTGAAAACAAAGATATAACAAGCTTTCTTTCTGTAGTTAAAACGCTGGGCGCTAAAATTTGTCAGAAATTTTAATAGTGACGAAGGCTTCGTCTGTTTTTTTTTTTTTTTTTTTTTTTTTTTTTTTTTTTTTTTTTTTTTTTTTTTTTTTGCATTTTTTAAAAGAAAGTTTGTTTTATAATTTTTAGTGCAATTAAAACCTTAGAATAAATTTTTTTTTATTTCGGTTTTATTTGTTTGCTTTTTTTTGTATACATACATGTAAAACAGGGGTCTCCAAACTACGGCCCGCGGGCCGGATGCGGAAGAAACTGGAAGAAACTGGCCCCCGAACTGAAAATTGATAGTTAATGCGGCCCTCGGACAGAAAAGTTTGGAGACCCCTGATGTAAAACATTAAAACGGTTGGCCGACATTTAAGTTGTAAAAACAATATTTTTTTGTTCTGCATTTTGCCTTCCGTTTGTTCTAAATAAAGTCGGTTTCAAATATACGAAAAGGCAATTATTTGTTCCTTACTAACTTCTATTTTCGGCTCTCAGGCGTGATGACATCTGTAAATATAGCTCCACCTACTGATCGTGTATAATAATATTTAAATCAATGTAAAGACCAATTTAATTTTTAAGACGATAAAATGTTTTAAATATTCTTGCGTTGTTATCGAAGATAAAAGTATCAGGAAAGTAAAAAAATTTAAGTCACTGCGTTATTATTTGTACTTTATCAAATATTTTTTACGTTAATTTGTATGATTTTTTTTTATTTGGTGTCATCCAATAAATTCTGTCATCGGGTGCAGGCCCCCATCCCTAAACCCTGTTCTTCTGAATTTAAGTCAAATATCGTTTACACGCCAGGTTTAAACAGTGGCGTCACTAGGTCGGGTGTCACTTGGCGTGGTAAATGATGGTGTCACCCCTCCCATCTCCACTAAATTTGAAATTTCTGGTTGGTTTCACTCATCTAGCCTACAATATTATGATTTTTATATCACATAAAACATTGTTTAGACTGTAAATTTTACGCTGTTTCGATTTGGTGTCACCGGGTACGGACCTTAACTCCCCCCCCCCCCAACGGCACCCTCATTATGACGTATTGGCGTGGTCGGTAGACGTGCTCTGGCTCCCGGATTTCTTTCAGTTACTTGTCTCCGGGGGTGGTGGGGCTCACTTATCATTCTCCCGATTGGACACAGGTTAATGTAGACTATACCTTTTCCATTTCGTTGGGCTGGAGGCGGGGAGGGTGGGGGAGGAAGAGTGGAGGACGTTAGTAGCCGCTAAAACTACAACATTCTTATGAATCTCCCTTGATTTTAAAAGGGACCCAAAATTAAGGAAAAAACTGTTTAAGAAAACAAGAGCTATCAATCACTATTAAAATTCATTCAAGTTAAATTTTTTAAAAAGCTAAAGTGTTGTTGTTCGTTCAAAAAGTCTTTTTTTCCCCGCATTTTTATAAATGATTATTATGTTAAAATATCTAGTATATTCCTATTTATTTGTGCAGTACAGACACACACGTTTTATTTTTAAAAATCGTCGTTTGTATACGTTGGCCCTATTCACTTTTTAGGTTTATTTAGCAATTTAACTATAGGTTACTTCCCTTGTTTATATATTTCGTTTTAGCTTGCATAAAAGGGAGGTAATAATCGGGCATTAGCCCTACCTGACGTAAAACCCGATCATTTCTTATTATTTTCTCCTTTTTTAATTTTTCCTTTTTTTCAACACCCAGTTGAGCATGGTCAGATTTCAAAATAATTATCAACGTTTCTCTCCGTAACTTTTTCCATTCATTTTCAAATATTTTCTTAATAACTTTCATTTATGTTTTTTTTTTAATGATTCCCCCCCCCCCCCCCCCCCCCCCCCCCATCCTTATGGAGTCCAAGAATTACTGTATTGTCTTGCTATACTTGTCGCCGGTTTCTTCAAGGCATTGCCTATCCATCTTCCCATTATTCTTTATATTTCCAATTCCATGCTCCACTGGAATTTTTTTTAAAAAGGCCAAAATGTAGAATAGTAGAAATGATAAACAAACAAAAAATAAAAGTGGACCTAAATTGGCTTAGTGGAACTAATGTGTATGTGTAGAACTAATGTGAAATGTGTATGTGTGTAATTAATATAGATAACTGGGACTAATGCGGAAGAGTTAAACTAAGATGAATAGTTGAAACTACGATGGATTACTATAACCGTGGAAGCCTTTCATCATTATTATATCCACATAAAATTGCATAGATTATTATTATTATTATTATTATTATTATTATTATTGTTATTATTATTATTATTATTATTATTATTATTATTATTATTATTATTATTATTATTATTGTTATTGTTAGTGTTAGTGTTAGGGTTAGGGTTAGGGTTAGGGTTAGGGTTAGGGTTAGTGTTAGTGTTATTAGTATTAGTATTAGTATTAGTATTAGTATTAGTATTAGTATTAGTATTAGTATTAGTATTAGTATTAGTATTAGTATTAGTCTTCGTATTCGTATTCGTATTCGTATCGTATTCGTATTCGTATTAGTAATATTATTATTATTATTATTATTATTATTATTATTATTACATCGTTGGTGACGGTGCAACGTTGCCGCAACGCGTGACACGAACTAGTGACGTCGCCCCACCCCCAACCCGGAACAAAATATGAGGAAGAAGTCCTGTTCGTCTTATAATCATAGTTTCTTTCAGGCTTCTCTTTGTGGAACGTGCAAGTGAAAATTGGGGATGGAGGGGGGGGGTTCGTTGAAATTGTATCATGGGGGGTTGGGGGTCTGATTAAATTTCCAGTAGGTGGGATATGATGACAATGGTGAAAGTAAATATTTTGTATGTAAATTCTAATTGGTTTGGGGAAGGGGTGATAGTGGTGCTGATCTCAGACAAAATATCCCAAACAAAATATCTCACGTACAAATGATCTCAAGACAAATTATCTCAAAGATAAATTATCTGATGGACAAAATATATAACGACAAAAGGTTTCACGCAATACTGTTAAAATCTGCCAATCTCGTCGATCGAGCTCAGAAAATACTTCTGAGAAAAAAATGGTTTTTTTTTTTTTTTTTAAATTACAGTTTTAGAGGGGTGTTAACAGGTGTGACGTCAATTTAGATGTTGGATCCAGGCTATCTCGGATGCGTGATGTTGCGGAAAGGGGGGGAGCCCGGGGAGGGAATAGTTAAAAATCATGATGTCGCTTTATGAAATCAATGGATCATGGCTAACACATTTTTTTTTGTGAACGACACGAGTTCTGTTTGTTTTAAAATGTGAACACTTCGATCGATGCTAAATTCATCCAATATGTTGACGTGGAAGTAAGGAAGTAATAAATGGATGACCCCTTAGCCTTTGGCCTTCTTCCTCCGTGTGCCTGTACGAGAAAGTAAAAACAACGCATACTCCCGGCAACATGGCGGCGACCTTAGCAAAATAGTAAACAAAGTATTCGATCAAATAAAGTTAAAAGGTCTAAATCTAGGTCTAAATGATGAATGGGAAAATTATTTTGGTAGAACATTTTCTATCATAAATGTTATTATTGTGTAAAATTTGTTGCACTTCATTTTAATAATAAGGTAGCTAAATACTAGATCTAGATCTCTGTGTTCTAGGCCAGGCCAAGAGTGAGTGAAGGAAGAGTCTCAGTCAGAGTCTCTAGTCTCAGAGTCTTCTGAATTCTATCAGTAATCAGTATCATCTCAGTCATGAGAGTGAGTCATGTCTTGCTCAACAATCAACAACAATCAAAATAATAATATATGCTATCTATTTTAAATCTAATGTCGTCAATGCCAAACTGCAGCTAAACAAAGCCCTAGGCCGAATCCCAACCCTAGTCCTACCTCACGTAGACCGAGACTCAAGGCCAATAACTTAAATTAAAGCTAGACTAGACTGACTAGACGAGATTACAATATTCAATATGTATTTGGCTGATTCTATCTGGAAAAAGATGTGCATAGCTCTACACTACAGTCTACAGTTACCTGGTTTTTCTGGTCATCTACATGTTTGCTGTTTAGACTTATGTGTTGTCTTGATGGGACAGGGATTAACATGATATACACAGTTATTAATAGTATTTAATTTGAGCCCATTGCACAGCTATTTAGGTCATTGTATATTGCATCTTCTGCCTGCCAGACATCGATTGATATACCCAATTAAAAATTAGCCTCTTACTACTTAGGGGTCATCCATAAATGACGTCACGCTTTTTTGGACGATTTTTACCTCCCCCCCCCCTCCCCTCCGTTACACATCGTCACAAAAAGTCAGACCCCCCCCCCCCCTAAAATGACGTCACACCTCAACCTACAACCCCCCCTCAAAATTGCAGTTGAATTTTTTTAAAACATCGATATTTTTCCAAAATCTTGTCTAAACTATTACAATTTATTAAAACAGTTATCTAAAACGCGAAATAACGTCTAAAATTCGTTTTCTAACATTGCTTTTTTATAATGCAAAAATGTGACGTCACAACATCTGAACCCCCCCCCCCCCCCCTCCCCCTCATCACACATCGTCACAAAATTACGGACCCCCCCTCCCCCCTACGAGTGTGACGTCATTTATGGATGACCCCTTAATGTCCATAATGATAGAGAAATAGATTAGGTTTATTAAGCAGTAACATTTTTGGCACTATTTATTATTAATGATATCATTATGTTTGTATATATTTTCTTGGTTTCAAATTTTTAATTTTATTTTATTTTAACTTGATTTGATATTTTCCTCATTTGCATGTGACCTCAGAGTGTTCTTGTCAGATATATGCACAGACAAATTTGTGAAACTCTTATATAGATGGATCTAATGTAGTAATTGATGTCGAATTAGAATCTCAAGCTTGAGTGTGTTGGACATCCCTGAGTCCACATAGCTCTAATTGTTACTGACTTGCACTAGGGAAACTAAGGTGGCTGGCCATAGTGCTGATCTAAATTACTCTTTTTTTATGCCAAGGTCATGAGTAAAAAAGGGCAAAGATCATCATGATGATGATGATAATGAATAGATCCAAATTAAATTACTTAGTTTTCATTTTTATACAGTTTTAAAAATTAGAGGATGTAGATCATTCAGGTTTTTTCTGTTGAAGGTTGTTATTATTATTTATATTATAATTTAATTATTTATTAATAACAATATAGTTATTAAGTTAAGTAGTAAAATAGTTACAGAAGTTTAGTTTATGTATATATTCACACTTATATCACACGCACACACATATGAATTTTAAGCAGTAGCTAAACAGAGGCTACTCATTTACCATAAGCTTTGAACAATTACTTTGCCCTTTTAAATAATGACTAAACACTTCTGTTTTGATTTTTGGAAAAGCACACAAAATTCACTCATTTTTCACTATAAAAAAATTATTGTGCAGGCTAAATATAAAAGTATTTTAATTAAAATTTCATTTTTTTACACATTTTAATTGTCCTTTGTTTCATACAAATTCAATTTTTTGTTGGTAAAAACTATTACTCTGCTTTCAGATTCCATGAAGATTATCCTTAAAACTTAAACACAAGCCTAGACCACATTAAATGTTCAGGTCACAACATATCAGGTTAGCTGTGAAAGCTCGCAGTTGGAATCCCACGCAGAAGCAATGGAAATTAGCTGCTCAGTGTGTTCAGATTGAAGAAAAGGACAGGATTGGAAAGTTTTATTTCAAGAAGGATGCCAAGTCTGCTATAGTACTTTTTAAAAAATATTTTATTTTTTGTGTACATAATTATTTGGTGGAGTTTGAACCTCTCTAAAATGAATACTGAAATTTTCATTTAGCTGCTTTTTAAAATTATTAGACTTATGGTTCAAAATTTCTAAGAGTATCTAATTTTTAAAAACATTTTTATTCACTATAGGTTGGTCGTCTTCTCATGCGCTATGCAGTATCACAAATGCTCGATGTTCCTTACCGCATGCTCAGATTTGACAGAACGGATAAAGGCAAACCATATTTGATCAGCACTGTAGACCGTTCCTCCCCAAGATGTGATATTGGTTTTAACGTATCACATCAGGGTGATTATGTGGTTTTTGCTGCTGAAAGGGGTAAACAAGTAGGCATTGATGTGATGAAAGTGGAGTGGCCTCGTAAGTTTATGTGCTCGTGATTGATGTTTTAGCTCATTGTAGACATCAGTGTTTGTTATTTAAAAAGACATTTTATAAATCCTTACTTCTGAAAACTTTGTACACAGTACTACTGAAATCTCTAGGCTAGTTGCCACCCTTTACATTGTATTTTGCTTGACTTGGTCCTCTTTACTCTATGTGAATCAGCCATAATCTTCCCCTTTGTCAGGTCCCCAGCTTTACATTGTAAAGAGTACATTTAAACAATGCTGGGTGTGCATTTTACTCCCTGTTAGTCTTTGTCTGGATGATGCACACAAAGTCTGTATACAACACTGTGGTCTCTAAACATTCCTCCTCCTGTTGTGAAAACACTTGTGTGATTTCTTGGAACATAAGACTGGATGACAAAAACGGCTCAAAATTTCAGACTGATATCCACAGAAACTTTATTGTTATGGTTATTCATGTAAATACTCCTAAGGAATTTGTATACAGACTTTGTGCGTATTAAAAAAAATAATTTTTTAAACTAATCAGTACTATAAAACAGACCTAATGTTTTACCTAAATCAGTGCTTTGAAACTAGCTTTGTTTACCTTTATAATGTGATCAGTTGAAACAACGAGTTATGACTTAATTCTGACTTGAACCTTGATAGAGTGATTGAGCTAGGTTTCTTCTAAGGGAACAAACCAGTGTCAGAGTTTTTCGCAACCATGCAGTCCCAGCTCACCAAAGAAGAATGGACAGAGGTCAACCAAAGGACTGGTGATATGGATCAGTTAAAAACTTTTTTCAGATTCTGGGTAGGTTATCTTCCCTTTTATCTTTGGTATATTATTTGTTAGCTGAAATAGATAATTTGAAGTAATTTTTTTTCAGGGAATTTCAACTCAATCCATAATTTTCTAGTTCAATTTTAAGCCTGCCATTATTTTAATCATAAATTTAATTATAATTATAAATTATATTTGTGATGATTATAACCAAACTGCATTTTAAATTCTTAACATTTCATCGTCACTGCTATTTTTTTTTTATACTATAAAAAAATAATTTCAGTGTCTGAAGGAAAGTTTGGTTAAAACCATCGGAACTGGAATAGGATTCGATGTAAGTCGTCTCAATTTTAAAATTAAAACACCTGAACTGAGGGCGGATGTAGTAACAACTGACACGCTCGTTGAAATTGACGACGAATTAGCACCAGAGTGGAAGTTTGAGGAGACCATGATAGAGGATCATTGTGTTGTTGTTGCATTTCAAGACACAGTACAGGTCTGTTCCATTGATTTTACTGTGCTTATTATTATTATTTTAGTTTCAATAATATTAAAGCGCAATTTTATGATAATTTATTTGATCCTATGGTACCTGCTCAACCCAGCTCTGATGGGTACCTGACTCATGTAGAGGAAATCTAAGGTGGATGGGCATAGTGCTGATCACAATACTCCTTTAAACATCATTTGTCTAGTTCTGTCACAATAACCCTTTATACACCATTTGTCTAGTTCTGTCACAATAACACTTTATACACCATTTGTCTAGTTCTGTCACAATAACCCTTTATACACCATTTGTCTTGTGTCACGCTAACTAACCTTTTATACACCATTTGTCTTGTGTCACGCTAACTAACCTTTTATACACCATTTGTCTTGTGTCAAGCTAACCCTTTATACACCATTTGTCTTGTGTCACGCTAACTAACCTTTTATACACCATTTGTCTTGTGTCAAGCTAACCCTTTATACACCATTTGTCTTGTGTCAAGCTAACCCTTTATACACCATTTGTCTTGTGTCACGCTAACTAACCCTTTATACACCATTTGTCTTGTGTCAAGCTAACCCTTTATACACCATTTGTCTTGTGTCAAGCTAACCCTTTATACACCATTTGTCTTGTGTCACGCTAACCCTTTATACACCATTTGTCTTGTGTCACGCTAACTAACCCTTTATACACCATTTGTCTTGTGTCACGCTAACCCTATATACACCATGTGTCATGTGCATTAACTGAAAAAGATGGGGTTGCATGCAAATATCTAACAGTTTTAATTCCTCTATATCCCTTACTAGGTCTTAAAAGGTTATTTAAATCTTTTTACCCTCTTTGCAACTGACCATTAGCAATTGATAGTTTCACTTTAATTTTTTTTTTTATCAATTAGAAAAACACTTTGTGATCTAATTTTAAAAAACTGTAACTACTGTCTTGATTTTTAAAGTAAGTTAAGTTATCTTTTCAAACCTGTTGGCCTACATGGCAGGTGAAGTAGAGTTCACCCATTTCTGTGATCTCTGTTTATGAAGGGATAGTATGGTCTTTACTATGCCCAGAAGCCTTTACTCTCTGTTATATTAGTCAAGTACCTATCAGAGCTGGGTGAACTCAGGGATATTCTTCAGATTTGAAGCAGGATTTAAACTCAATACTGTCAGGTTAGCAGTCACATGCTGTAACGCTTGACCACACCTTCCCATAGACATCAATACTAGTTATATTTAAAACTAAATGATTGGCAACAACAAAATAGACAAAGAAGCTTTTGGAATATGATTGCTTAAAAATAAAATCTATATTTTCTAAATTATTTGTTATATAGATCTATACTTAATTATAATTCTCATTTAACTATGCTGTCATTTAAAAGTATATAGAATTTTTTAAAAATACTTTTATTTTCAATAAATAGATCTGCATTTAACTGGGGGGGAAAAAACTCAAATTTACATTTAGAAATATTTTAAATAAACATAAAGGAGATATCTGTGTAACTGTAAAGATAGCGTTCACATCAAGTATTTGTTAGGTGTGAGTCAGGAGATCTTGTTATCCTGGCTACAATTCTCTCTCCTTCAAAACCCCTACCCTTTTGACAGACCTGTGGAAAGACAAATTTATCTTCATTTTGTTCCCTGGCTTCTTCCTAAAAGAATGTTAATTTTACTTAACCCTAGATCAAAAAATGAAAACAAAAATAGTGGCAATGCTTATCTCCCCTGAGTGCCAGTCACCTGACTAGAGCCAGTAAATTTTAAACTTGTACTGTAAACCTTAACATTTTATACCATTTCTTTAAGTAATGAATTTTGTACTGGATCTACAAACCCTAAAAACTTTATACCTGTAGGCCTAGTGAAAGTATTGTAAGTTTTACAAGCATGCTGTAAAAGTTGTAAAATGTATAGGCCTACTCAAAACCTTGTAATTTTTACACCAGTACGTAAAATATTAAAAATGTATACCCATACTGCATTGTTTTACACTATGATAATAAACTTTGTTGGGTTTTTTTGTGCATTATGTAGTAAATATTTCATTATTATTATAACTGTTTCCTGCTAAATGGACCAAGTTCTTACACCTTTAAACCCACATCATACAAACATTGATTTATTCTGAAATTATTTTTTATTTATTCTTTAGGCCCAAATAATTTTTAAAATCAGAAATATGAATGCTCCTTGTATAGTTATTTCTTTTATAAGACAACAGACTACCACTATCTTTTAAACCCACCTATTTTGCAAAAGAAAAAAAAGAGAACTTTACAGTATTTCCTGTTAAATAATGGGGAGGGTTCATTAATCAAAATGCTGTAGTCTCACCTCATAGAAATGATAGAGAAAACACCAGCCTGTCTGGCCAGCAGGAAAGGGTTAATTGTTTTGAATGAAAGCAGACCTCAATTAGCCACAGGGAAAGACAACTCTCAAGTTTTCATAGAATTACCAAGAATGATTTTATCCTTACACAGGACAAGAAATGATGCTTTAATAAAGATAAGGGACAGATAAACTGGCATGCTCTTGAAAAATGGGACTCTTTTGTGTTTATTTCTAAACAGGGAATTTAATATCCCAAAATAAACAAGAGTTGCTGCCCGTGGCATAATTAACTAGGTGGAAGAGACTTTAATGTACAGTGAACCCACTGAACCCTACTAGTGGACTGCTACTAAACTAAAAGCTGTGTACATTTTTTTTGTGGGGGTAAGGGAATGAACTCTGATAAATCCAAGAGCAGACAGGAGGGGAAGTGCATGATGAAAGATGGCTCCATTACTGTTTGTAGTCTGTATCATCTCCCCTGCTGGATTGTCTCCCCTGGCTGGAAGCTTTCCCCTGCTAGAGATAGCCTTGATGAATAAGCTAATGTGATCTGGGCAGGGACAAAAATAAAAATCCACCCAGTCAATATCCTGTTTAAACATCATTAAATTATCTTTTTCTATGCTTCTACAAGAAATTATTTCTGTTTATTTATAGAAAATATTTGATAAGAGAACATGTGTTTATATATTAAAACATTCTAAACACTACTTTGATAATTTAGAATTCAGCATAATTTTGTAAGTCAAAATATTTTTTGTAAACTTATTTAAATTTAAAAACAAATGTGCTATATTAAAGTCTAATACATGGAATAAACAAAACTAAAAATATTTTTACATAGAAAAAATTCAACTAAATTTAATGTTAAACATGACTTCAATATGACATTACATATAGTTTGTTGCTTAACTTTAAAAAATTGTATGCAGTGTTTTGTGATTATTATATCATCAGCATCATCTTTTTATCGTTTGTACACAAGACAAATGGGTCAGATGGAGTAGAGTTCAATTACCTCTGCATATAGGGGGGGGGGGGGGGGGGGGGGGGGGGTAGTATTGCCAGCACTAGGCCCAGTGGTCTTTATTTCCCATGAGTCAGGTACCCATCAGAGTTGGGTGGACTCAAGGATGTCCTACAGACTCAAGCCCAAGATCTAACTCAAGACTTTTAGGTCAGACCATGCTGTCCCCGATTATTATATGTTCTATTTGGTTTGAAAATATTTGCAAATGTTTTAAATATTGCTTTCTCTCTTCTGTGATGATCAGTGTTTCTTTCAGACTTTTTTCTGCGGGGGGGGGGGGGGGACACTGCAAAAAAGTATATATTTTCTATATAAACTCCATTTTGTTCTCCCAGATGTTTGGAAGAAACTCTGATGACGATGCAAAACTACCACCACTACTGGTTTCTTTCTCAATGATTGTTGTTAACATTTGCCTCATGACTTTCCCTCCAGCAATCCCCACCCCCTGATGACGACCCCCACAAGTTTACTATAATGGATGTTGAGGATCTGCTGGCAGGGTGTGAGCCCCTCCCTGGCACCACCCCTGACCA
Source organism: Physella acuta (assembly GCF_028476545.2). NCBI lineage: Eukaryota > Metazoa > Mollusca > Gastropoda > Physidae > Physella > Physella acuta. The sequence continues at coordinate 104,234 of NW_026732276.1, forward strand.
GGAGTACTGGGAGGTGTTTAGCAGCAGAGAGGAGGAGCCTGGGGGGAGGTGAGGTCTGCCAGTATAATGTGATGTTTGATAGGAACATTTATAGAAGGTTTATACAACAGGTCTTTGATGTGTTCAGTATCAGGTGTCATTTGATAGGTACATTTATAGAAGATTTATATGAGAGGAATGTTGTGTTCAGTTTAATATGCTGTTTGATAGCTACATGTATAAAAGGTTTGTAAATGTGTAGTAGGTTGTATTTGTTATAAAAGGCTTGTACAACAGGTATGTGTTGTATATATGTATAGGGTGTTATTTGATATATGATAGGGTGTTATTTGATAGGTACATCTTTAGTAGGTTTGTGCAAAAAAAGTGTTATGATTAGGAGTTAATGTTTATTGGAATGTGGTTTTCTTTTGTTATTGGAAGGTCGTTTATCTTGTACATTTGTTAAAGGCTTGGTGTATGATAGATATGGCCATTTTTTAAGATATACACTGGTTTACTGATATTCAAGATGATAGGAATTTACCTAAGTCTTTTTAAGTTTTGGTTGGTCTTTGAGATGCAGCTGCAAATGTGCAGTTTAGTACTAAAATACAAGTAATTGATTCAAATATATTTTCTAGAACTGATATGCTAGCGATTGATCTTTTAAAATCATATTTTTTTTAATCAACCAATGGCTGATCTGTCACATGGCCTAATAAGATACACAATGGCAAGTTTTGACCAAACAGCTACTATCTATAGCAGTTTTTATTGTAACTTTTCAAGTGTGAAGAATGTTTTTGTCAATTTTTAAAAATTAAATGCATTTATATATATATGTATATTTTTCTTAAATTAAGTTTTCGTATAAATATGTTTTGCCAATATAAATAAAAATAATTTCTTCCAAGATCTTTGTTTTTTTTTTTAAAAAGGAATGAAGTTTTCTTTCAAAATTCTAGAACGTCTAAATGTACTTAAGTGTTTCAAAGTAAACATGTGCGCTGATGTTGTTTTTTTTCAATTGTGTTTCCATCAAGCAAAGTTAAAAACATGAAACCTGCTCTTGTCTTTGCTGTCGTACTGTGCGATCTGGATTGCACATTGTTTTTTTTTTATTATTTTATTTATTTGTAACATGGCACGACAAAAGCTGAGTAATTTTAAAATAATAAGTTTAATCCATTTACTTCATAATATAGTAGTACAATCAATGAAAAAGTATCACACATAACTTATAATAATTACATAAAATACCAACAAAACAATAATCCTAAGAAGTTACAAATATAGGCAAGCATATTTTATTATGTAAAAGAACTGTCTCAGGTTTCATGGACTGATATTTTTTAACAACAAAACATGAGGTGGGGGGGGGGGGGGGGATAGTTTATTGTAAAGATTTAAATTTAGAGTGTTTTAAGTTATGAATCTTTTTTTTTAACCTTCAAGATATGTACACTATTACCTGATGGCTTTCACTGAAAGCACAAGTCTGCTATTTAGAACTTTCAAATGTTGCAATACAGAAATCAAAATACAAAGATTGTAAGCAAAAATTAATGATAGGTAATAACATTATCTTTCATGTGGTGTCAAGATTTCTCTGTGCCACCGGGCATAAAGGAAAAAGACATTTAATATGGGAGATCCATAAAAAACACATCCTATAAGCAACTGATGAAGCATTAAATAAAAACAACTCAAGTCATTTAAAGTTAAAGCTCTAATATCACCAGAACTTAGGGTTAGTAAGAAGAAAAAAAAAATTCACTGAGGTAAATGATATGCAATTTTTAAGTCAATTATTGCCACAAAAAGCCACCCCACCCTACTTCCACCATGTTAAATTATATTTATCTTTAATAAATAAAAAAAATATTAATGCCAAGTCTTGTTTACTCCATCCATCCCCCTCAAAATGTAACATCATCACAATATCCAGGGCCTTCAAACTGTGTCACATTTATGAACCGCACCTTAGCAGTATAAAATCCCAGACTCCCTGATTTTTTATTTAATTGAACCTTTTTAAAAAATAAGATTTAAAATAGTCCTTTGAGACAATTTGATAAGCATTATAAATAGCTCCTTGTTGGGTATCTACAAAGGGAGATAACTAGTATCAATGTGTAAAATGTTGTAAAACTACAAGGGACACAACTTCAAATTTACTCCATGTTTTTGGTAGATAACAGTTTAAAATAATTTCCCTTTATGACAAATACAAAATAGGTAAATAATTTTTTAAATATTGCAAGTTAAATTATGGCTTTCTAATCATAATGGAAGATCAATAATGGATTTTATAATGATCTCCTTTTTTACAAAAGAAAGTACAGAATTGACAAGGATTCCACCAATTATACAATAATGACCAGAATAAACGGTCATAAAGGGGAGTATACCCATCACCCCTCCGTCGCACATTTTCACTTCATTTTTTTTCTCTATAACATTTTTTGACTCTATGGAAAGAAACTTAATCAAAATAAATTTAACTGATGTTTTCTTTAATTAAAAATTTACTTTTTTTTTAAAGTTCTGCTAGAAAGAATGTTGTAATAAATTTAATTTTTACACAAAAATTGCTTTTTTTCCTTTTTCTGATATCTACTGCTGCTATGCTAGAAGCTATGCACATCTTTAAAAAAAATCTTTTTACAAATTGATTTAAATAAATTAAAAGCACCAGAACAGTTTTTTATCCTAAATTTGCCAAATTGGCAGGTCTACTTTGTGCACAAATTTTTTCATTATTTTTTTTTTTTACATGTTACAATATTATAATCAAAGTTTCACCCCAACACCAAAGAAGTGTAAAATAAATTTTTGGCACATCAGAAAGCAACATATAGCTTCAGCTGAGAAAACAAAATCATCACAATCACAAATCAACATGTATAATAATCATAAAACAATAAAACATTAATAGGCCTATTTATAGCCAGGTGTTAAGGCTGAAGTTTTATGGCCTGTTTGAAAAAGTAGTCTCAAAACCAATGTGTTCTATCTTCTATAAGATTACTGAATTTTGATAAATATTTTGATTATCTGCGCATCATTTCTTTTTGAAGTTTTTAACCAAAGTGATCTTATTTTAAAGTTTTTTAAAATTTTTATACAGTATAGAAAAGACACAACGCAATTTTCTTTGCCAAAACAGAAGAAAAAATTCAGCCATGAAAGTAATTCCACAATCATATTAATCACTTTTTTGGGATTTAGTACTTAAAATGTATAATTCACACATTCATTTATGGCACAAGTACATAGTTCATAAACCAAATTAGTTTTTTTAGTTTCATTGTTATCATTCAAATTTAGTGGATTTTTTTCAAGATTTCTCAGAGAAAACAAAAAAAAAATTGATTAGATGATTGTGGAATGACCACAACATGGTAGAAATAAATGTATACACTTCATATGTTTCGTAATTATCAAGAACAACATAAAATAAATCTACAGCATTTAATCGCTGGGTTAATTTGGCTTTTTAAACAAGAACTTCAGTTTGTAAGACAATTACCAAAGGGGAGTGCACCAAGAAAACCGTAACACTTAACCATAACACAGTTAAGGAAAGGGAAATCACCTAAACTTTGAAACCCATCTTGGTAAGTAGAAAAAAAAAAACTACTGCAAAATGCTAGTTGAAATTCTAAACTATTTTTAAATTACTAATTTAGTTGGGTACACAATTTTAAAAAAAAAAGGTGAGATGTCATTAGTGGGGAGGGTCATTAATATGGGGATCACTATTGTGAGGATCCCAATTAATGAAAAGTCAAACTAATGTAGAGGTCACTGTTGTTTGGGGGGGGGGGGGGGGTCAAGTAAAGATCACTAGAGGTCACTGCTGTGGGGGGTCATGTAAAGATCACTAATATAAAGGTCACTGCTGTGGGGGTCATGCAAAGGTCACTAATGTAAGGAATAAAATTGTGGGGTGATTACTACTGACTTGAGAAACTTCGAAGCAAAAAATATCAACTAAGGGAGCAGGGGTCAGCAGGTGGACGTCTGAAAGAACTGGTCACAACACTCAAGAGATGAGGTCATTAAGATGCTCCGTGGAACAATATAGGCACGTCATCATCATCCTCATTATTTTTGTTGATTGCCTCTTCCTTCTTCCTCATCATCTGTTTTGGTGGAGGAATAGTTTTGTTAAATATAGAGAGGAAACTGTGCATATATATATTTTTTTTTTTTTTTATATATATATATATTCTTTTTTAAATAGTGTTTATTTTGTTAAGGTTGCTATTGTTATTTTTTTTGTTAAAGTTTCAAATGAATGCATGACTGTTTTGGTGTGCATAAGTCAAGTAAAAAGGGAAAAAAATTAAAACTTGTCTATTAACTTTAAAAAACAACACATGACAACTATGATCAGTGTAATACTTAATTGTCTAGTTAATTTTTTAAATGTAGATCCAACAAACGTAAGAGCTAATTTGTAAAATGTGACATTTCTGCTTTTATATCATAGTTATCTTCCTAACGACATTACCAAAGTATTTCATAATTTTGAAATGATTTTTAAACTTTGGTGTACTAATGTACTACCCAAAATTACCAAAGGATTTTAAAAGTATGGTATACTAATGTACTAGTCAACATCACAAAAGTATTTTATAAATAATTTTGGTGTACATTACCAAAGGATTTTATAAGTGTGGTGTACTGCCATAGATTCATACAAACATGACTCACCAAGTCTTTCAGTTTGGGCAGAGCTAAAACGAGGATAACAATGATGATCATGACAGCTCCCAAAACAATCAGACCGTATTTGACTCCGGTTGTTATTTTAATTTTATCCAGAACCTCACTTCGGAAGTCACTGGCATCACTGTCTGATATGACAGCACTCTGTCAGTAAATCAATGGCATTTATCAAGTTCAGACTTACAAATTTAAATATTTTAAAAACATTTTAAAAAAGACAAGGGTTGTAAAAAATTAATTCATGTGAAAATTTATAAAACATCTATTCAATATAGATTACAGTGATTATTGAATTAGATAATTTAATAAGAATTAATTACCAAAAAAATAGTATAACATACAAGACTGATTTTTTTTATTTTTTTTTAAAAGCAAAGTTAGTTTTAATAGGATTTTTAAGTTTAAGAAATTTATAAAAACAACCATTTTAACTTAAACAGTGTTAGTTAAAATAAATGAGACTAATGTCGTTTTAAAAATAGACATCAAGACTCACCTCATTGAGCCACATGACTGGCATAAAGAAGGGTTTTTTGATGTTCTTTAGATCTCTGCAAAAAAAAAAAATCAACATTTAGTTGTACTCTGTGCTCTAAATTTAAAATTATAATTTGAAGATGTATGTAGACCCCATTCCATATTATTTGAATTCATGTTTGTGATATACCACACAATCTTATACAACTTAAATGCTGCACGCTGATATTCCAGACATACAACACTACTACGTCTTACTGAAATTTAGCATCCGGTTCTATGTAGGTGTTGATTTGTAATCTTTTCCCCACGTTCATGGCTACACCTGTCATCTATAATACACAGGTAAATATACAGGTGACACATTTTCAAAATTGCTAGAAAATAAATGTTAACGAAGAAAACAAATATACAGGTTAAAAATCTTTAAAATAAACAGGTAACATGCAGGAAAATCATACAAGAAAAAAGATTATTGATTATGTTCTTGTAGCTACAAATATTTTTATTTACTATGGAAGCTCAATGTTAGTAATGATAAAATATAGCCGGGAGAATTATGAGCCCTTTTTAGCGCAATTTCCATTCTGGAGAATTGCGTTTATTAACTCGTCATTTCTGGGAATGGATGGATGAATGAATGAATGAATGAATGTATGGATGAATGTGTCCGGGCTTTAAGTCGTATCTCCTCCTCAACGAAGCAATATTGATGACTAGTTCCAAAAGCAATTATGTTAAGCAAGTTACGAGAATGAGCATAGGACATAAAAATTCCGGGTTTCATGTATTTCCCGGAAAAGCCAAAAAACCTCGAAAAAATTCAGTTTTTGGCCCATATTTCGGCAACCAGACCACTTAGCGACTTGAAACATGTACCAATCTATTCCTGCCATAATTTAGAACAATATTGCCGAAGAAAGTTTTCAAAAATATCCTCTCGTTCGGTCACAAATTTTAAAATTACATAAACACCTACAAACCGATCGTTCTTCTAGCTTGAACGCACCCCAGCATTATACGTCAGAGCTATTTTTAGATAACATAAGGAAATTGCGCATAAATGTCCCTAGACTTTTTTAATTAACTTGTTTTTGCATCAATCTTTGTTGTAGCCATAGCCATAATTCTGAGCATGAGCAAAATAATTAGTGGTAGAAATAACAAAAACCACATTCCTGTATTTTACAGTCTATTTGTGGCCTGTGTTTTTTCTAACATAATGATCAGAGGTACAAACTCAATGTTAGTATTGGCCATAATTCTGAGTCTGAGCAAAATACATTAGTAGCAGATGTCCTGTCTTTTTATAAGAAACATAGCTTTTAAAGATTTCTAATCTAAATATCAAATTTACAAGCTCAATGTTTGTATTAATAAAGTATAGCATGGCAAATCATAAGCCCTTTTTCTTCTCTATCTTTATCTTGGCCATATTTCTAAGCCTGAGCAAAATATATTAGTAGCAGAAAAAACAAAAAACACATTCCTGTATTTCACAGTCTGTTTGGGTTCTGTACTTTTATATTAAACATAACTTGTAAAGAGTTGTAATCTAAAGATCAGAGTTACAAGCTAGGCTACACTACTCACAGGTTCAATATCAATGTAGCTCTGATGTTCCTCCCTGTCAGGTCGCAGGCCCACGATGGTGTCTATAGTCTCCTGGTCGCACCCCAAGAAGTGAGGCATGGACATGATGACCGGGGCACCACTGCGGCAGACGCTAACGTTGAGCAGACCAGAGGGCAGGCAGTTACCTGCGGGGGTACAGAACCCTGCGTTGTACGGGTTGACTGTCACGTTACCAAACATGATGTCAGGGGCCACAAATCTGTCTAAACCAATCCCCTTGACGGTCAGAGGTTCAGTGAAATCTAAACCCAGTGATCTAAAAAATAAAAATTTAAGAAAATAAAAATAGATTTCTAAAACAAATATAACCTGCAGCTTTACTGTAAAAATTAAAAGTTTCATAGATTGTTGCTAATTGTTTAAAATCTTGATAATTTACAATTTGATCTACAGTTTAATAAATATCTTTTAACGTAAATTGCAACCTGCAGAGGTCAGAAGAAAACAAATATTTTGTTTCCTTGGTGCTGATAAATGGAGGGTAGATGGTGCCATCTGTGATACAAAGATATATATTAGGGACTACAAATAAATTATTACATAAAATAAGCAACCGCTTTCAATAGTTCAGTTAACCTTAAGTCAAAAATTACATAACTCCTGTTTTCTTTATCAATAAAATTGGGTCATCAGGTCAGTGGTTCAAATCAAAATAGGTCAAATCAAACAAGGAAGATTAAATCTTGTGCTAGATAACTAAAATATTTAGTCCTGGATCATATCCAACTGCATAGATGCTTTGTGCACCAGATGTGTGATGCGATGTTTAATACTGGATCAAATCCAAGTGGAGAGATAATCCCAGAACCAGATTTTTGCAGGCTACAAAGACTAGAACTTACCTGTGCCGTTGATCATGTTGGCAGATTCATTGGTCCAGTAAGGAAGTTTCCTGAAGACAAAAAGAAATACACCAAATATGGTTTAACAATTTAAACTCAGATAAAGGGGGTCATCCATTTATGACACCTACACTAGAACTGGAGTAGTTGTCTCACCCATTCCCCCCCCCCCCCCATCAAAACACCACAATTCAATTTTTGACAACCCACTGCCACCCCAAAAGTGCATCAGTTTTATAAAGCTTGCTGCCAATACAATACTAATTTAATAGCATCTATGGTGTATGAATATCTTTGCTAATAATTTATATAGTGATTTATTCTTTTGAGTAATGTTTGTTATTGGAATCTAGAATGTGGTGGTAGGTAGTAGTTACCCTTTTTGAACCTAGTGAGCAGAAGAAGTAGAGTTCATCTAGGCATATGATGGGATCGTGTGGTCAGAACTATGCCCAGCTGCCTTTACTTTCAATATTGCAAGTCAGATACCCATCAGAGCTGGGTTGACTCAGGGATGTCCTATGAACTCCAGTCTGGGATCCAAACCCAAGACTTTCAGGTTAGACTTTCAAGCCCAGGATCTGAACTCAAGACTTTAGGGTTAGCAGTCGTACACTCTACCATTTGACCACACCGTAGAATGTGGTGTGGGTTATCCTTTATCACTGTTAGATATTGGTGTGGGGGGGTAGATTGTGACACCATTATAGGCTAAGGGATGGTTTTGGTGACAATTAATATTAGTGGGTCAAATGTGCCTATACTCTAGAAAAACAGCAGCACCAATACCTCATACTTTAGCAGCATAAAAACAATTTTTTTTATATCTCCACCTACTCAAATTGATTCCAGGTAACAATTTTCCCAAAGTTGTCGATACCTTTAACACCTGAGTAGATCTGATAAAGGCCATCGTCTGTGTTGTTTTGCTAAAAAAGTTTTAGAAAAAAAGATTTTTTTTAAAACAAAAAAAAACATTCAGTTAAGTTTAAATTTTTACGATTAATAAAAACCTCAGTTAAAATTATATAGTTTTTTCTTTTCAGTCAGAATGAGTATCTAAGGAGTATATTACAGTCAGTAAATACTATGTAGCAAATAAAAAGTATGATTTTCTAATAACGTTATTACTGCTAGAAAATACTACATAGCATCAAAAATAAATTATGACTACAACATTTTATATTTAGCCACTACAACCATCCACATTACATTAAGCCCAGCTATCCCTTTTGTATCCATTCTAATTTATCTAATTAAATATGTCTATATTTCCCTTTCCTCAAACCCACATTACATATCCCAATCCCTTGCACAAACCCACATTACATATCCCTATCCCTTCCACAAACCCACATTACATATCCCTATCCCTTCCACAAACCTACCTTACATAACCCTATTCTTTCCTCAAACCCACCATATTTAACCCCCTATCCTTTTCTCAAAACCAAATTAAATATCCCTGACCTTTCGTCACAGCCACCTTACATTTCCTTCGTGGATCACAAACTTACATTATAAAACAGACCAAAATAGTCTGACATGTTCAGAGTCCGATTGAACATTCTAGCAATTTCTTTCGCATCCTTTAATAAAGGGTCCTCATAGCCCCACATCAAATCATGCACAGACAACTGTATGAACAATCGTTCGCCAATTGCATTCAAGATCAAGTCAACTAATTCATCAAAAAATGTGTATTCTCTCTTTAGCATAGACATGATGGTCTGGAAAAAAAATTTAGTAAAAAATATTTTTCATTATGTAATAATCTTGAAATTTTTTTTTTTTTTTTTAAATATACATGTTCAACACAAAAATATTGTATTTTTTTACCCTTCTGCCAATACCTCCATATATCACTTGTCCACTTAGATCTACATATTATTTCTAAACTGAGTGGACAAGATAGCAAAATCAGGGGAAGTAAATGAGGATACATTGATCTAGATTTTTACAAAAAATCCCAAAAAAGGAGGCATTTTAAAAATGCTGGTTTCATTATTTTACCAATATCACGTATAATAAGATGGGACAGAGTGACCTGGCGATAGAGAGCTGGACTGCTAACCCATAAATCTCGAGTTCGTATCCAGGTTCTAGTCAGTAGACCGTCCCTGAGTCCATCCCAACTTCTGATGAGTACCTAATTCACGTTAAGGAAAGTAAAAGCGGCTGAGCATAGTGCTGACCACACTATCTCTTCATATGCCCAGGTCACAGAAACAAGTGAACTCTACTTCACTTGCCCTGTAGACAGTCAGGTTTGAAAAGGTAACTTTACTTACTTTATAATAAGATATTCTCAAATGGGGGTAGTTACCATACGGAGTAAATTAACCAGAGATTATTGATCTTAGGGGCCATAACAAGGTTAATTAACATGGGACAATTCCTCAACCCTAAAAGTTAATGCATGATCTATCTATGAACACCATGACTTTCTCCAAATTAAGATACAATTCTTTATTGATCACTGAATCAAGTATTTAATATACACTATTTTCCGCTGTTTTTATTCAGAAAATTTGCCAGAATGTATGCTGTATTGCAGCACGACTGTCAGTGCTGTATTTAAATTAATCAGTAGCTGTAGTATATTCAAACAAATAATAATAGAAAATAGCGAGAACATTTACCTTATATAACCCCCCTCCCCCCCTCAGCATTATACCCACACACCCCTTCCTTTTTATACCCCTGATTCTTATCAGGAACAAGCTAACCTTGACACAAGAACAAAAGGAAGGTGTATTACAGAGAAAAAAAGTTGTTTAATTTTACAAGCCCTACCAGAGCAGGAAGGTTGACTGTGTAGAACGTGTCGTTCTCTGAGCCAACAGACATGTCAGGCTGGAATACAAAGGACCGCAGCTCCCTGTAAGTCAAGGTTCCATTGTCGTAGTAGTTTATGTCCACCTTCTCGCGATGTTCCCTGGGGATGGTGAGTACGGATAATTAACGATGGCGGTTAAATAATTGTGGGTTTTATAAGAATGCAATCATGATTGGTAATTGGTGTTTAAAATGATGGGTGTTAATTAATAATTGGTGCGTATTAATAATGGGTGTCTATTAGTTATTGGTGTTAATAAAACAGGGTGTTCATTAATATTTGGTGCTAATTAATAACAGCTGTTAAAAAATTATTGGTTAATATATGAATGGTGGTGAAAAAATGACAAAAATAAAACAGTTATTATTGATAGTAGAACGATTGGAGGTATATTAATTATTAGTTAATTAGCGTTATGTTGATTTTTGGCAATAATTAATTATTGCTAGCAACTAAAGCAAAACTTAAATTTATTTCTAGTTCAGTTAATAATTGATGAGTATAGCTGTTTACACAGTATTTTAATAACACAACTAGTAAGTAGGTTTATGATTTGCCATGGAATTTTAATAGGCTATTCTTTAAAATATCAAGTTTAACACTTTACAAAGTCTTTCTAGAATTAAAAAAAAAATGATAAGTTTTACCGCAATAGCCAATTTAAAATAAATATTTGATAGTTTTTACCTCCTTCCTCCTCCTCATCACACAAAGTCAGACACCCCTTTTAAATGATGTCACACTTGATCATAATCTATATATATAATTCTCCTCTTCGAGCCGTTAGAAAACAAGCTGCAAACGCTCTCCCTACCTCCCCACCCCTACATGGTTTTAGTGAGCTGTGTTCACTCTAAATGTTTACAAGCAGAGCCAACGATTTTAAACGTAGGGGGGGGGGGGGGAGGGAGGGGGAAGGAAGGGGGGGGGGGGGGTTATGGTCCTTAACGAGCTACTTATAGTGTTTTAAAGAAATATTTTCAGTGTCAGCGTTGGTACTGTCGAATTCACAAATTATGAATTATTGAAAATTAGAAACAACTAAATAGCGGCGTATGTTATGCCGCGGGCCGGCTCGTTAGGTATATTAATCAATTTCAATTCACTCAAAAATATTTAAATACAATAAAAAGCCGTTAAAATTCAGTTTTAAAGATTACTTTACAGAATTAAAAAATGTGACAGCACACTTTCGGAACCCCAACGCACATGTTCATCACACATTATCATAGCTGGATGTCATTTATGGGCGTCCACTTACCTGTAGGTGTAGGGTCCCATCTGAGCCACTGCTGGCTTTTCTCCTGCGATTATTTCCATGCGATTGACCACATTGAACATCCATACTTGGAAGTAAATGGGCGATTTTGGTGACTGCCAGTTTTTATAAGAAGCCGAGCCTTTTGTTAATGGTAGACCCTGGGTATAAGAGAGAATCAGATACTTTAAAAAAGTCACCCCAAGGGAGTTAAAAGATATTTGGTAGTGGGCAGATAAATTATAGAAAAATATGGTTAAAATTAAATTCAAATAATAAAGGCTACTAATGAAGTGTTAAACATATATAAATAGAAAAATGTAAAAAGTATCAAATCTAATGGTGATTTAAATTGTCTTGATGCAAAAAGAAAACAAATTCAGCATGTAAAAAAAGTCAGTGCTTAATAAATGTAAGAAAATAAAGACATGGCCTCATAGCCTTTATTTTAGGCCGATGACGCCAGGTCAGTGGTGTAGGCAAAAAATTGTCACTTTTTCCATTACATGTATATAGGTCTATATATTTGTTTGTTGTTTTTTTATTATTATACAAGCCCATTTTTTATTCTATAACAATTTTAAGAATACAAAATGTTTGCTTTAATGACATTTAAAATTTTGGAATTGTTAACATAAAGCAGTGTGAGTGCTCCATCAATAATAGTAGTACATAAGACAACTTTTAATACAGAGGTTTATGATGGTGGTTTTATCCTATCCAACATCCCGTACTTATTTCACTGAGAAAAGTGCATGTGTTTTTATCACCCGTGAATTGAAGTGGTTTTGCAATGCTACATAAGGGGGTGGCATTTTTTTCATCATAGCTCCAATTTAATTAAATAGAAATCAATCAACAAGATAGTAAATATACAAGGCGTGGTGAAAAAAAACACGGCTTTGATGGTCCTTCAAACAGCTAAAAACTTGTTGTTTTTCATTTTATGGCTGATCATGCACTCTAGACCTGAACAAACATGGATAGCCTAAGCACCATGACCTACTTACAGCTGGAATGGAGTGACTAAGTTATCAATTACAAACTTGAGTGTTGAAATTACCTTGACTTTAGTACTTTAACATTTTTTATTAATGCTTTAATGTTTTTAATTGTAATCCAATATTAGTTGTTTTTTTTTTTTAAATAAATAGATCTAGCAGTTGGCTACTCGTCTGTGATAATTACTATTTCCATTCATAACCAAAAAATTTCAAACTCAAAATAAAAAAAAAAAAAGAATATTATTTCCTTCTTACACAGTAATCTGAGTGTGCCAGTTTAAGGGAAGTAATATAGTTAGGCATTTTGCAGGGAAATAATACAGCTGGGCATATTTAATACTTTCAAAGCCATGGCTACATAGCTATTTCATTTCCTGTTTGACTGCAGATCTCTAATGTTATGAACAAAGTAGGCCTTTAAAAAAAACTATTTTCTAGTTTAAACTTTTGTTAATATTTTTGCTAGTTAAATTCAGTAGCGTAGCGCGGGGGGGGGGGGGGCGGGGGGGACATATGTCCCCGGGCGCCGAGCTTAGGGGGTGCCAAAATGGGTTGGAAAAATAAATTGAAAGGTTGAGGGGGGTGCAAATTGAAAGTTTGAGGGGGGGGGGGTGCAAATCAAAATCTCGAGGGGGGGGTGGTGCAAATTGAAAGTTTGAGGGGGGGGGGGGTGCAAATCAAAATCTCGAGGGGGGGGGTGGTGCAAATTGAAAGTTTGAGGGGGGGGGGGTGCAAATCGAAAAGTTTGTCCCCAGGGGCGCCGGGAAGGGTCGCTACGCCTCTGGTTAAATTGTTAAAATTTGACTTCAGATGCATTACTTGTTAAAGAAAATACATTTCTAACCATTTTTTTTAAATAAAAAAAAACTTTTCTTATGATGAAGATAGGCTTATACAATTTTTCCTAACATGCTTTTTAAAATTTGAAAAAAAATGTAACTATAAATAAGCAAAATACAAAATCTTTTTACTTACATCTTTCACCTCCGAATGGATGAGAGTGTCAAAAACGTTTATGAGAACACAGCCTACGACAAGGAAGACAACACCCAACAAGCCACACGAAAACAATATCACTCCCTTTTTAGAGACCATGATCGAAGATTCTGGGGAGGGAGAAACAATAGAGACATGACAAAGTCCATCACATGACTGTTGACATGTTTATAAATAACATGCTGAAACATAGCATGATTAGTAAAGGGAGGAGTAAAAAACTGGAAGGGGTGGGGGAGATAATGAAACAAAAAAAATTGGTTGCTTTAGGGGAGATCTTGATAACAATACATGAATATAGGTCAGCAGAATGGCTATTTATAGCTTTTAATAATGTTTAAAATACAAAGGAGTACGTAACAAAAACAGACAATGGAAGTCATGTGCCTAGTATGTTTTAAATAAAACAAGGGACAACTTAGGAAAGATTCTGATCAATTGACATCAGATGATGCCAAATCAATAAAAATTATTAGCAGTGAATAATTTTTTGAAACTTAATTTTAAACAAATCTAACTGCTTAAATGATGTTATTTTAGTTTATGTTTTTACGTGAGCTTTAACTAAAACATATTGTTTATTGTTTAGGTTGGTTAAAAGATGTTCATGAAGCAAATAATAGGACAGAAGTATCAGCATGTTCAATAAGAGGAATTATTATTCACAAAATAAAATGCTCCATAATATAGACAAGTAATAATGTTGTAGTACCGATTCCAATGCAGTCTAAAAACTTAAATTTTTAACCTCATAGTCTAAAAATTTTTTTTTCCCTATTGTTATTTTAATCTATGTTAGATACAGAATAAATGGGATTTATGAATCTGTTTCTGTACTTCTAAAAATAGGATCAGGGATTGAAAGGAACCCCTAGTTCGGCATTATCATAGATTGCAGCAGCGCACAGTATTCTTAGTGTAGCAAAGAGTTTCTTCCAGGCATCTCTTCGAGGGGACTGAGGCCCCCCCCGCCCCCCCCCTGAACGAAATGGAATTTATATAGAAAATATATACTTTTAACAGTGTCAGCCCCCCCCCCCCCCCCCCCCCCCCCCGAAAATTTCAAGTGCACCCACAGAGAAAAAAGTCTGGAAGAAACACTGGTGTAGCATGTTCTATAAAACAAATGTATGCACAACAGTGCCCGGGTGCAGTTTGACAGTTGATTCAAGTATTACCACTGACCCCCAGTGCAAGACACCCAGGTGCTAAGGTGACTGTAGGGGAACTTGGAGTGCCCAACTGCAACACTATTACTGTGGCACATCCCCACAAATATTTAATTTAAAATATTTTTCATCTCTAAAAATAAAAAAATAAAAATATAGATCGAGAAGGATAATATTATGTCTAGCCTACTTCTTGACTTTAATTAATTATAAATTATAACTAATAACTTATTTGCCTTAATAGTCATTAATAATATCTCAAAATCTGGATCATGACAAGGTTCCTTCTAGCAGGGATTCAAAGAGTCGATTCTAAATATTACCCAATTAAATTAATTAGAAGTAGTAGTAAAAATACAAATCAACCAATCTTGGATGATTGAAGATGACTGATAATTAGACTTTTCTAAAAATGCATGTGTTGTGGTTAGGTTGTTAGTGGTATTGTAATCTCGACTACTTTTATGGTTAGAAATTAGGTTAGGCATATAGCTATAATATAAGGATTAGAGGATGATTTTAGATACCGATATCCGATAATAGACGTCTTCCGTAAAATAGGTGTTGGGTTATTAGTAGTATTGTATTATCAACTAATTTTATGGTTAGAAATTAGGGTTAGGCATATGCCGGCGTATGGTAGGGCTAGGGTTGGGGTTAGGGATAGGGCTAGCATTGACATTAGCCAGCAATGTGTGTATTTAGTTAACTACCAGTAACCTAACACCCATTTTTTGAAGAAGATTTTATAATCGGACACTGGTATAAAAATTCTCCCGGATTAGGATTGGGGATAGGGTTAGCATAAAAAATGAAAATAGCATTGACTCATATACTCATATGTCATATCTCATATACTCATTGACTTTTTAAAACTTTTTTAGCAAGCCAGAAACACCCCTTTTGCCTTTTACTAGCTAGATCTATTACCAATACTATCTATCAAGTGGTAGTAGCTGCTACTACTATTACACTTTACACTCTAACTCTACACTGTGTCTGAGAGTGTGTCAGTAGTTGGTGAGTTAGTACTTTGTATTTTGAAGTTTGTATCTTTAGTCTACTACACTCTACACACACGACAGTACACACACAACACTGTGACAGCACAGAGTGACAGAGTCGCTTGGCTTGTCCCCGGGTCGTGTCTGCCATACTGAAAACAGTGTTATATTATTGTCATTGAGAAACGATATAAAGTGACACACATATTCGCATATTGTAATAGGGTGTTAATAAGTGTATTCACACGCAAGGATGAAAAAGTTCAACATCTGTGTTTAGTTTTTGTTTCTGTCTACTCCAGAAGAGGTTTACCAATGAAAACAAAACTGAAAGTAAGTTTCTTGATGACGTACCACATGACGTATCACGTGATTTTGTTTAGGTTTAGTATGAAGTATGAAAGAAGGAAACTATTCTACATTTATAAATAGGCCTATAATAATAATAATATACTTTCACTTAGGCCTAATCCTACCAAATTATAAATAATTAGGCCTATTGGACTAAAAAAAAACATGATCATATTAATTTTTAACTAGATCTAGAATACTAGATTTAGGGCGTAAATATTAATAAAGATTAATTAACATGAATAATAAGAGTTATCATTCTTGTTTCGTTTAAGCCAGGGGTTCCCAACCCTGTGCCCGCGGGCGCCATGGCGCCAGTTTTGTCGCTGAACGATTCGTATGTGCCCGCCTCTCACTATTAGACAGAGACAGAATTTTTTTCATAAACATTATTTTAAAATATGATTTATTTTTATTCATTTGTTACAGTTTTAATTTTTTTTTTTACTGCCCAGGTTTATTAAATATGTTCGATACTTGTCCCAACTTGTCTAGCGGCGAGCCAGACTGCACTATTTACGCTAGCCTGGAACGGCTAGTGCCATTTGAATCATTTTTTCGGTTCGAAATATTTATGCGAATCATTGTTTTCAAACATGAACTTAATAAAATCAAGATATAGATCTAGATCTCGACTCACCGATGAGCATCTTTTTGATTGTCTGCTAACAGGATTGTCGTCATACGCCCTTATTATGAAGCTCTGGCGAATGAAATGCAATGCCAAAGATCACATTGACTTTATTATATTTTTTAATTAAATGTTTTCTTTCTATTTATGTGATTTGTTTACTTTCTTTACGTTTTGTAAAAACATTTCTTTGCCTGTATGCAATTTGAAAAAAATGCCAAATAATTTTATGTTTTTGAAACATTTTTGTTTATTATTTATTAATACATTATGACTATAAGAAAATAAGACAATAAGAAAATAAATTATGGGAAAATGACAAGTTATGGAAGGAGTTTTGTCGATTTAAAATAGGTGGTGCCCGCCACCCTACCGATATTTTAGAATGTGCTCTAGAGTAAAAAAAAAAAAAAGGTTGGGAACCCCTGGTTTAAGCGATTCCCCTCTAACTCTCTTGTTTTTTTTTTTTGTTTTTTTTTTTTGGGTTTTTTTCTTGTTTTTTTTAATGCATTTTAACTATCTAAACTCTGCTTTTATTTTTAGTTGTAATGGGCCAACAGTTTCATGTGAAAATTCCAAACATAAACGAAAATTTAGTTGCTTTTAATAGTGTAGGCCTATAATAATATATTTAAAGAAAATCATTCATTTTCTCTTTTTTTAGTGCAATATTAGGCCTACATAAAAATTTGCTATGAAAACGTTTCTTTTTAATGATTTTTTATAAGCTTTTATTTAACTTGTTTTTCGATCGTCATAGATCGAAACTGCCGAGCGAATTTTGAGAACTTGTAACGGGCCTATATATGCTTATTTTTATACTGAATGCATAGCCGTGCTTCGCTACGAGATAAAAAGTAAAAAAAAAAAATGAAATTTCATTTTCGAATACAAAAGAAAACAGAAGTAGATTAAGTTTCACTTCCGGTTACCGGAAATCGCTGAAAAGTTGATTCAAAAGTATAAATTTGATATAACACTTATGTATGAAATTTCATCTACCTAGCTGTAACGGCACTTAACTTATCGTGTTCGGGGGGCATGTGGAATTTGTCTTCCTTGGTTACATAGTTGTTACGCTACTATATAGCCTACACACAGAGGCGTCGCCAGGGGGCTGAGGTGCGTACCGCACCAGGTGACACCATTTAAGGGGGTGACAACATGACGCAAAATTGCTAAAATATATAGAAGAAAAATGCTTTTTTGCCAGTTCAATTAATGATTAATAAGAATGAATCCACCTGTATTAATAACTGACTATAGATAACCATCTTTACTATTAACTGTGTTGAGGGGGGGGGGTGCAAATCGAAAGTTTGAGGGGGGTGCAAATCGAAAGTTTGAGGGGGGGGGGGTGCAAATCGAAAGTTTGTCCCCGGGTATAAATTGGAACACCCCCCCCCCCCCTTGAGACGATCCTGGCTACGCCACTGGCTTGTTGAGTAATTTTAATTAACAGATAAGTCAATGAACGATAGTAGAGGGGGTGACACCAACATTTAATGACTTACGATAAAAACGATATTTTTTTCCACATGAATTAATAGGTGGATTGTATGCACAAATTAACGCCATTAGGCAATATATATATATATACTATATATATATATATATATATATATATATATATATATATATATATATATATATATATATATATATATATATATATATATAAACATGTTTTTTCGGGGGGGGGGGGGGGTTACACCATGAGATCCCACACCGGGTGACACCCGACCTAGCGACGCCACTGCCTATATAGATGTCTATGTTTAAGTTCGGAAAACAAGTAACACTATATTGTCTATATTGTCTCGTTTATCTTAAATTAAATCAACACCTCTAAATAGATTTTGAAACTTGATCAGCAACTTTCGAAGTGCTGGCCACTTAGATTTGTAATCAGCGTTAGTGAACATCAGCTCAACCGACAGATCGCTCTTTGGTCATCTTTGAATTAATTTTAAATAAATAACTAATGTCTGATTAGAGTCAAATTACTTGAAAATTAATAGACTAGAGACCTAAGAAAATGAAGCTTTCCTGTCTTTAGCATATGTCCTTATAAACTTATATGTGGTTCTATTTGCCTATAAAATCTATCCTTAACAAACTTTAATTCTTCGTCTTCGTTCTTAATTGTTAAATTTG
Organism: Physella acuta; assembly: GCF_028476545.2. Taxonomy (NCBI): domain Eukaryota; kingdom Metazoa; phylum Mollusca; class Gastropoda; family Physidae; genus Physella; species Physella acuta. The sequence continues at coordinate 123,316 of NW_026732276.1, forward strand.
ACGCTATTTTCCCCAACACAATTTAGTATTACGTGTTAACTTGTTATGCGCCATATAGATCTAGGCCTTTGACACCGACTTCAGTCTGCTTTTTAAAAAATTTGTTTACATCCAAGAACAAAACTGCAAGGTAGCAGGTGTTTGTTTTTGGAGTTGTCTCTCCTAGATGGGTTGCTGTGCCCAACTACCGAGCCTCATCTACCCCGGGGTTCGAACTCGGGACTTTTCGGTTTAGAAACCAAGAGCATTGTGGAAGTTTTATGTTGTTGTTGTTTTTTTTATCTATGTCTAATTTCTAGGACGGCATTGTCCGAAGGTAGAGCACACACCTGCTCACTTGAATGTCTCGAGTTCGAATCCCGGACTCGAGTCCACCCAACTATGATGAGTATCTGTTTCGCGTTAGAAAAAAAAGTGAAGCTGCTGTACACAATGCTGACCCGACGATCAGTTCACCTTATGAAATCAGAGAAACAGCTGAACTCTACTCATTGTGCAACATGAACCATCATGTTTGAAAAGGTAGCTTTTAATGTTCGACTAAATAAAGGTAGACAAGTTTTAATAAAAAATTTAATATAGCTTATAACGACATTTTTCGTTAAATAATTAAATTAATAATTATAGAAACAAAAGAAGTAAGATATAAATACTTTTAATTGCACAGGTAAAAAGGTTTATACATTAACAGTCACCAAATCTCACACAAAAACACATGTATCCGATTTCAAAGATCACACCAAGTCCATTCAATTTCTAAACACAACATCAATCATACACTTTCAAAAGAATTATCACGTGTTCTCTCTGGAGACTGGGGATCAAAATACAGGCTCTCGTCTATAAAAGAATCTTTGTGGTCGCTCGATGTGTCCCCCTTCATCTTCCGACCTCCGGTTCAATGTCGAGCCAAAGTTATTTGATGTTTGGCCTGCCGTGCCGTTGTAGTTTAAAATCTGGCCAGGTGTGGCGCCGTAACTGTCTTTGCGGAACGATGCGGGCTCGTCCGTTGTGCCATCTTGTATTTTGCTGTTGCGGCTCAGTGGTTCCCTCTCGCTACTCTCCAGCTTGGTGTAGAGATGCTGGGATGGTGAGTAAATGAAAGGATTATAGTAGGCCTATGTAGTTATTGAGGGGGG